>NC_051042.1:24777169-25077169 GCF_904848185.1 Acanthopagrus latus
CACTGCTGTTGCCTGCTCGGGAGTGAAAAAACAGCGACTTGCTAGACAAAGTAAGCAGCACCTCCTGTACATATCTGTACATATCTTGTTCCCTTGAGCGATATGGTGGCTTAAAAGGGTTTTCATCATGCAGTCCTGTTTGTTATGGTCCACCATGGATCACTGGGGACATGCCCACGCATCAATATCATGACTGGTGATTAATTCATACTTCTTTAGTATATCAAAATGTAAGAACCTAACTGCCATTCTTTTCATTGCATATTCATGAAGATATAGAGACATTTTTTTCTGACTCTGTTGCCTCTTGACATTACACTTGAGTAGGTGTGGCAGTTACAGTGTGTAATCAATAGCCTCACCTTTGATTTTGACACCCGATAACAGACAAAAGTAAACACAGGCTGGCAGACCTTGCATGAGGGACTTTGCTTTTATCATCGACGCTTAATTTTGACACTGCTACGGACATGATGAATGGAAACCAATGTAATGGCTTTCTTCATAAATAATTACTTTGCATCTAAATTCAGCTCTTGTTTTAGGTTAATGGTTACATGGCAAGTTATAAAAAACACATTAGAGGAATAAAATTGGGGCAACAAAATAAAACAAAAAAATTCTGAGAGCCAGCATTAAAAATGGAAGAACCACTGAACACTATGTTTTGTTTATGAAGACACCCTGGGTATGCTGAGTAACCTTGACAACGTACCTCGATTGTGAACTGTTTTCTCTTCAGCTTGAAGGCCAGGTCCTTGTGGTCAGGGAGTTTACTCGCCAGACAGTTCAGGTGAGGGACTTGACGTACATACAGGAGGCCTATTGAGGACAGTGAGAGCAGACTGTAAAACAAAAAAGACACACAAGATATACCGACACTATCCACAGTGCACTTTTTGTGTGTTAAAATTTGACAACAAAACAGCAACCAAGTGTGATTTATTTTTAGAAAGTGTAAAATCTTCTTAAAAGAGTAACATTAGATCAGCGTTTCTGTTCAAATTATATATACAAGATTTACTCAGTTATTAACTACCCCAAGAATCCAGCTTAAATCATTATACTCAACACACCTTTTTAGAGGGAAAACTGAATTCTTGTCAGGGTGCATTATAGTGTTTTCTCACACCAATTTCAAGAATGGATATTTGTTTGTTAAATACATTTGCAAATGTACGTCTTTGTCTGTTTTACACATAAGGGAATTACCATTTAAGTAACAACTGGTGAAACAAAATGCAAATTATGACACAATATCCAGTTTTTTGTAAAATTCAAATAACGTTTGTGGAAGGGAGCTGTTTTTCTGCTCTGAATATCTAACTTGTTTTAATTTGAGAAAACCTGACCGTCAGCATATTAAAAAGAAGCTTTCTAAGATCCGTCTGCAGGATTTTAAAAAGTTTATGAAAATGGTGCATTAAAATACTTTTTTTCCTTGATTGATTTGAGGTAAACTGCACTCAGCTATGCAAATAAGTGGTAAACGCTACTGACAGAAATTAGAAACATACTGGAATTGCAGCGAATAAAATGTATCACTGTAAGTGTGAGACAACAATACCAAAAACATTACTTGCGATCAGATATCTACCAACATTCTTACTCCTTTCTTCCCCCACAGGCTAGAGCATTTGTGTGCTGTAAAGGAAATGTGCCAATTAAAGGACACATTACAGTGATGAGGGACAGAAAGCAAACATACAAAATAGGGATTCCTACAAAGGATGAGGTTTGGAGATTTTTTTTTTTTTTAGTGTTCATTGCTTTTAATCGCAAAGTTACATTTTCGTAAAACTGTAAAAAGTACTGTAGAAGTGGTGTAGTATAAAAAGCGTGTGAGAGAGAGAAGAAGAGATCGAGGGAGAAACGGAGAAAGAGAGACAGACAGAGAAAGTGGGGGATGGTGGGTTCTCTCCTCTGTGCACTTGGGTGATTTCCCCTTGCCTGATTTGCAGTGACAGGCTTCCCAGCATGCTTTGAGCAGCCCTGAACTGCTGCCGCAAACACGCACGCACGCGCAATCCGCACGCACTCTCACACTCGTACCAGATGCGTTTGCACTCTTGAACACACATCAAAACAATCATGCACATAAATGTATTTCATAACCCGACCAGAATTGTTCTGGCTGGTTTAACGGAGGGCAAATAATATATTCTTGAACATGAAATTCAAATAATATTAATTGCAAATTCTAAACAACATCTTTGCAACTCTAAATTATTTTAAAAAGTGACGCACTACAACACTAACATGTTGGATGGGGTTTACATGCCACCTGCCTTTACAATGCAGAGGAATGTGATCACTGTGCAGCGTGTTATCTAAATAAAACATGCTGTTGGATGAAACCAAAATATGCCATTGAATGTTTTTACTTTTCATCCCTTCATCTGTCACAACCATGGCTGTCTAAGCTGAGGTGGGGGAGGGAAGGGAGAAATGAGAGGAAAAGCGCAAGAGTGAGTGGGAGAATTCGAGAGGCATGGCTAAAAATACCCCACTCGCTTAAACTGACCTTTATGCGTGAAGAGTGTGATAGAGTGATAGAAAAGAAGGAAGCAAACAGCAGAAAGAGGGAGAGGTAAAACCGTAGAGGAAAAGTGATGCGAGGACTGGAGGAGCAGAGACAAACTATGTTGCAACCCCCGCCCTCCTCCTCCTCCTCCTCCTCCTCTTTCTTCGTCTCTCCGACCGTCCCTTACCGTTGTCCTCTTCCCCTACTGAAAGCCTTGCCCTCCATTTATTAGCAGAGCATGCTGGCCATGGAGACATTGACCGAGGGATAGAGAGATGGAGGCAGAGGGGAGGAGAGAGTGATGGTGAGAATATCGATTCCCCAGTGTTGGTCTGCTCTGCTCCAGAGCCTCAGGGGTATGGGACTAGGGATGGAGAGGGGGCGAGGCGAGAGGGAGAGGGAGAGAGGCTCTGCTGGAGGGTGGGGGAGGCGGGGATGGAGGGGGTGAGGGTGCGAGGGAGTGAGGGGTACAGCGTGGCAGCTGAATCCCCCCCGGCCTGTCTACTGAGGAGCACGTCTGATTGAGCAGCAGCACACTAACGTGCACTGACAGCCTGGCCTGCAAGGGGGCTGCCCTGCCTCCATCCACAGCCCAGCCCCAGCCTTAATGCACTGCCTGCGTGTATGTGTGTGTGTTTGTCAGGAAAGAGACAGAAAGATAAGCGAGTGTGTGTGTTCTTACCATGGTAATCTTTGTAGAGTGGGTTGGTCTCTCTCTCAGAGCCTTTGAATGATTCCAGGGCTATGGCATTGTCACATAGCCTGGTTATGCTGCCCATTAGAGCTCTGTCCTGTAGGACCGAGAGAGTGAGTGAGTGAGTGAGTGAGAGAGAGAGAGGGAGAGAGAGGGAGAGGGAGAGAAACATGAGCAGGTAATTAAAAGCCTCCTGACGGGCCATCAGTGTTGCAATTAAATTAGGTCATCATTTCCCGCGGCCAGGTCATTTCTGCCCATGGCTTAGGTGAGGGTGATGAGGTATAGAGGCAAAAGAGCACTGACGGGGGTTACAGGTGATGTCGGGGCAGGTGAGTGGACATACACCTTACATCAGGCATACATCTACCAAAGAGGGTACTGGGGAGATGTCAGGGGCAACACGCTGAAATTATTTTATTTCATCATCAACATTTTTTTTTTAAAGTCTCACAGTTGGTGCACACTCTGAAACCTGCACACAGCAGGGGAGGACAGAGGGGAAGTGGGAGACGGCAGCAGAGGCTTGATGGGGAGAGCTCCCCCTACTGGTTAGGTCAGTGACTTGACAACAACGAGGACAAATCAGGGGCGAATACAGTAGAAAGAAAAGAATGAGGGAGAAATATACAAGAGGGTGGGGAGGCAGAGGGTAAAGGGAGTGGACGGGGGGAGAAAGAGGGACACTGGGATGGAGGGAAAGAGGGAGTCCTGCATTATTAATCCGTTTGCCTCGTGAATCATTCACATCCTTCTCTCTGTGTTGGCTGCCACCGCCTAATGCAGTTTTCATGCCTTCATGTCTTTTCCCCACTCTTTCTTCTTCCTTTTCATTTTTGTCCTACTTTTAAAGTATGCATATCCCACAAGTCAGGGCCACTAGCACTTACAGGGTATCTGAGGTCACTCTAATGCAGCAATTAAAGTCGGTGTAAGAGTTTGGCTATAACAAATTATTAAAAACACTAATGGTACAGTATAGCCAATAGTGTCAGTGTGAGGGACAGGGTGAGCTAAAACTTTATCTGTGCTTGTTTTGCCGAGGCCATTGTGATTGTCCTGTGCATGCTTAAAAAAAACGAAGATGAGGCTCCTAGGCAAAGACTCAGAAGTTTCAAAGTCAGAGGAATTCAAAGTGTCCACACAGAGCTGCTTAGTAAGGTGGCAGAAGGGCTGCATTACATCAGTCCAGCATCCACATGCTCCACAGCTCCTTCAGTTTAAGGAGGTGAGCAGGGAGATGCTCACCGCCACTGTACATCTTTTTTTTTTTTCCCGAAATTGTATTTATAATTAATAAGGGGCTCAAAGAAAAGTCACTTTAAGTGCAACCAAAGTCTGTGCTGCCTCAATTAGCTCTGATTCCATCAGTGTAAATCCCCTGAATACCCTGAGCATCACCTGACTATCAGTGAACGACAGCTCATAGGGAGAGGCCAGTGTTCATATTACCCTGCAGAATTTTACCTTGACTACCCAGTTACTGGTGAAGCTCACTTTAGTCACAGTCGATTGGCTTGATTGGTTTTGTTTAGCTGCAGGGCCCTACAGTGCTGCACATGTGTTTGCTTGTTTGAAAATGTGCATCACTGTGTGTGCAGAGTGAGAGTCTACCCCAAAATATTCAGGAGCCAGGGATTTGTCTCGTAGGGTTAAAGGTCAATACTAATGTTTGCATAAAAAACATTTTAAAAAATACATTATCATGATAAGAAATGACCACTGAAGACAAGTACATGGACAGAGGCAGCTCAGTAAAGGGCTCATTACCACTCACACTGCACCTGCCCTCAACTCCTTAAAACACAGTGGATATCGAGAACAAGAACTAATTCTGAGTTAGCTCCACACCTTAAAAATTTGAGGTAAGTGGAGCGACTCTAAATAATTAAAGTAAGTGCTCATGCCTATAAATATGAATAAAGTTAGGGTTCATAATTTCACACACACACACACACGGCATTACATGGCATTAAAAAAACGTGTCATATCAAAAAAGTGTTTTTTTAAAATTTAAAATACTAAAAGATATATTGAGATGGAAAAACTGATGAAGTCAGCGTGGTTTTCAGCAACTTAAAGCAAAAATTGAAATCAAAAAATGTGATTTCATTTAGGTTATTTGTATTCAAATACATAAATCATGGTTAATTAAACATTCCAGTCTTTTTTCCAAGCAAAAATGACAAACATTTACTTTACAAATGAGATGATTTGCTGCATTTCTTTGTTAGATGTGATGATAAATTATAAAGTATACCTGGCTGGACACTGCCAGTCAGCTTTAAATCACTTTTGGCTCTAGAACGCTTTTCAAAGCTTTATGATATTTAGTAGAATAAACGACTGATTGATCAATAAATAAATAATTAGTAGATTAAATAATAATGTAAATATGCAAATGTAAATAATTGAGAGATGCAGCCCTGAATTCAAATGGATGAAAGTAAGCACACTGTCAGTTGGATATTATTTTTCCGTAGGGGGCTGGTGTGGTTAATAAAAAGAACCTGTAGTGGGAGTTTATAGCTCCACCACAGTTCTAAACAATTCTGCAGTCCAGACCCCAAGTCTTAATATTTGCATAGGTCAGGACTCCACTTAGTCTGAACAACAGGTGAGGTGTATATGAGTGCATTTTAGAGAGGACTGTGTATTTTGTGTTTGTGTGTGTTTACTTGTGGGGGTGTGCATGGTAACAGGAGATAGTATGATGGAGGAGAACCAAGCTAGGACAAGCCTAATTAATGTTTCAGATGGACTGTGGCACTGGGCCTCTGTGAGGAGGCTTTCAGTGAGTTGCTCAACTTCCCAAGCTGCTCAATAATGGATAGAGAGTCCAGTGTGGTCTTGGCCAGCTAGCCCAGTGCTACTAGTCTAGACGGTCTTCCGAAGGCCACACTGTGTTAACCAAGCTAATTATCTAAGCACAGGTGCTGGCAGCAAAGAAGTTCTGCTAACATGTCAACTCTTAAAATGAACAGACCTGCACACCTTGGTGATCTCAGCTGATCGCTTCTTTTGACAACAACATCAAGTGACTAAACTAACCATAAGGTCATTTCATTGATGCACATCTTAACAGCCTCTCATTACCTCCATGTTGGCTTAGTCACCAAACACCTGATTCAGTCCAAAATTTCCCTCCCTCTCCTCTTCTTCCCCCCGCTCATTCACTTCACTCCCCAGGGTGGAGAAGGGGGAGGGGACAGATTAAGGGTTTGGAGGCCAGGCCAGAGAGGGACAGGGGGACCGCTCCCACCACAGCTGACATCTGCTAGTTAGCCACTCTACCTTTTTTGACTAGGCCAAGGCCGCTGAGCACTGAGCATATAGGCTTGGAGCCAGAGCATGTTGTGACAACACAGCTGTTCTGAAAGTTAACCATCGACCTACATCTTTGTGTAAAGGATCACAGATAATACAGCTTCTGTGCTCATGTGAACGAGGACTAATAGAAAGTAGAGAGTTGAAGAGTCTTTAATAGGGAAGATGAGATTAAATACACTTTGGCAGAATGTCTCAGATGGCTTTTCTTGCGAATGTGCTCCTATGGTCGACTGTCTGGGGGAGGGCTGTGGTTTGCCATATGCCTCAGCAGATGACTCCACGTTCACACTGAGAGGCCAGACTGTACACAGACACATGCACGCGGACTTATACACCCCCCCTCAACAAAAAAAAAAAACACACTCACATATACACATACAAACCTCAAAACACAGCCAGGGACACACACAAGTACAAAGCAAGATATATGAAAGAAAAAAATGCATATACAAACACACTCTCACTATGGACAGCTTCAAGTAATTAAAAGCCAAAACAAACAAACATAGATTTAGAGGGCTTTTGAATGAAGTGTGCACTCGACTAGGTCTGCTGGGGGGACCGATGCGTGGAGGAAGAGGCCCCTCGCAGGCCTGAGTCACACCAGGGTGACACTGAACCACTGGGTCAAGAGGAGGCCTACAAAAGACTTCAAAGTTTGTTTGTACCTTATTAATGAACAAGACAGAGCAAAACTACATGGGCCAAACATATACCCACGCACACAAAAATCCTGTCCATTATCTTGAAATTCCAGTCAAGCCTTGCATGTTATCTATCACTGTTGGTTGTATAACATGCGGTTAAGGACACAACAGACAAGCAGAGACGAAGAGGTTAAGAGGAGAATGAAGCAGTTATGATTGGAAATATGGTGTTCTTGCAGCACCACACAAGAGCACAATAAGAAAACAATTGTTCTCAACGAATTAAACCAAGCATTAAAAATTGATACATTTGGTTGTAAGTCAGGTCAGGTAATCATGTAAGTCGTATTGTGAACGTAGGCTGATGCTCGTGTTGCTCTCCTGTGACAAACATCGCCTTACCTGGATGAGATGTGAAGGCACAGTAACTACTGCGACGGACAGCGATGACCTTAGCAAAGCACGCAGTCCATAGAGGAAGGTAGTGAGGGCGCGGCTGTTTCTAGGTTTGTCGTGGCAACATAGGTCATCACCCCACAGAGCTGAGCCGAGAGAGTGAAGCCCAATTCGCAGGATGTTACGTGACTTTGACTACAAGAAAGAACAAGCAAGAGGAAGGATTATCAAATATGTATGACAAGTGTACATGTATATATGCAATTCTTGAATATGCAATTATGTGGTATCACAGTTTGATTTAAGTGCATCCAAAGATTAACAGATTGCTGCTTTAAGGTCATTTTGGAAAGGTGCTGTTTTGGGTAATATTCCCAAACTCTCTGAGAGAGCGACTGGACAGTCTGCTCACCAGCACAGACGATCGGAACACAGTGCCCAAACGTGACTGGACACAACTGCCCAATCACAGAGGCCATCTGACACACGCACAATGGACCTGTCAGACAGGCTTCCAATATGGCCGCCACCCAGAAACCCCAGCACATTCTTGGCACAACAGCGATGCTCTGCAGCCAAGGGGGCCTGGGTAAGGGTGGAGTGCCTTCCCTTGAAACCCCCTCCACCCCACAAGAGATCAACAGTAACCCACTCTCATGAAGACGGAGGAAAAAGTGGCCAAACAGTAGTAGGATATATATCACTGCGACACAGAGAATGGAGGGGCCTGTCCAAACTGTGAGAGGTTTTTAACCTTTGGTACAATTGCCTTTTATTTGGGGTTTCTTCAGGATGGCTCCTGATTACCGAGGTGAGAGCCAAGAGTGATTAACAAAGCTCTGGCCTAAAATCTGCTCACTTTTTCCTTTTTTCCCTCCCCACAACCTCTCCTCTCCTTTTATCCCTCCCCCTCTATTATCTCCTCCGCCCCTCTCCCCATCGTTTCCTCTCCCAACAGTATGACCTAAGCTTCGTTTGGATCTGGATCAGAATCACAGGCATCTAAGAAAAATAAACCCCATTGTTTCTGGGAGTTTTTCACAGTTGGCTCATAGTTTCCCCAAATGAGGACTCTCACACTGGACTCTACATTCATCCTCTACCATTTAACACCAATGTTGCAACTTTATCCCTTCAGTATTAGTGCTGTGTTTGTGTGTGTGTGTGCCTTTGTCATTATTAGATATGCCCTTTCTTTGTTTAGCAGGCTTTGCTTACATAGGTCTTAGGGGGGGCCACAGAATTAGAAATCTATTTCTATGTCTGCAGCCCAGCAGGAGGGAACTGCAGTAACAAGACTGTTGCTGTGGCATCAGGAGGAGAGGCCAAACTTAACTCCTATAGTTTAGCCTATAGAAAAAACAGGGAACAGTGCCAGTAGAGTCCAGCCAAAGACCAGAGGCCAGCCATATAGGCTACAGCCAGCCTGGGACCACAACCTAATCACCAGCCAGCCTCTGTGGAGACTCACAGTCCTGCTGCCGCCCCCGTCCCTCTCATCTCAAAAGATCCCGAACAATATGCTCAGGGAGATTAATCCTTGTTCTAATCTGTTATTTACATAACAGTTTATATGAAATCTGCATCTCATTACCAGCCCATGAAGACAGATTTACAAATAAACATAAAAATGCACACACTATCACCCATACTGGGCATTCTTGTGCCAGAGCCCATGTCGCTCTGTGCCGGTCTGCATTCCTGGACTGTGCCAACAGCATGTCAGGCGGCCACACTGCTTTAATGATGTCAGCAGTTAATCTGGCGTGTGAGTGACAGCGCTCAGGGAGGGAGGGTGGGGGGTACTGGAGGTAAATCCTGTGTGTGAGTGACAAGAGGGGGAGAGGTGGCTCCAGGTGACGAGCAGAGGGGTCATTGAATGTAGGTGAATAAGGTGCACGTGCACACACAAACAAAAACGCGAGTGCGCGCACACACACACACACACACACACAAACTGATACTGTATATACGTACATATATACAGGCACATCACAGTGTTAACAGGATCACACTTAGCCCCATGGAATACAGACGGGGCCATGGATGTTTCTGGCATTTTGCAGACAATTGACGTTTATTAAAACGATGTACGTCAAAGGTAAGACACACACAGATGGGACACACAGGTGAGGCCAACCAGGGCAAGTGAGAGGGAGGTAAACAAACTCGAGGGAAGTGGTGGTCAGAATGTGACAGAAGAGGTAGTGGTCACAGATGCAGACCTAGTATCTCTTTTTGATAGATGCTACCCTTATGTTTATTACATATAATTTAAATGCTTAATAGCTTAACTGGGCTCATAGTTATGAGTGACAAACAGAAGACAGAACACATGAGCACCAGACAGTCACCAGAGTTCACCTTTAATGACATTCAGTGAATGTAGTAAAAAAATGCACACCTGCCTTCTGTGTTGCATCACTGCTAGTGGCAGCACGCTGCATGCCTTCCTGCATTTCATTTGTCAATGAGAGTAAGAGCCAAAACAACAAACAAATAAAGAAACACTGAGAAAGAAGCTGATTAAAGGATGTGAAATGTATTATGGTAATTTATATATGAGATCAAATATGACTGATGGGTGCTTTTTCTTATAAATCGCTCTAATTGAATGGACTGAAGTGAACATAAAGCTTAACACGAGGTCCGAGGTGGACTATTTTTCATATACATAGTCACAGCATGTTTGAAGAAAGGATGTATGGGTTTGCTGAAATTCGTTAAACAATAATGTAGCTAAGGAAACTTAAAATTCAGGTTTAAAGAAACAAAATCAAAGCCGCCAATGACTTCTTACCATGGGGGCTGCTACATCAAAGCCCTCCCTGTGTATGACCTCTTGAAGCGACTTCAGCAACGCAGAGTAGGACTCAAGCTTCGAACTGAAAAGAGCACAGGACAGAGGAGAGAGTGGACACAGAAAGGTTATCAATCAATCAATCAATCAATCATTCAAACAACTTTATTTATCCCTGCAGGGCAATTCCTTTTGCAGCATCAAGTCACATAGAAACAAACAAACAAAAAAAACTCAGGATATGTAAACTGTAAGTGAAAACCATTCTGAATATACTGGGCCAAGCCTATCAGGGCAGTAGCTTAATCCTCTATGACTGCAGCATGTTCCTCCTGACTGTGCTTTTCTGGAACCACTGAAGCAGACAGATGATCCATATCAAGAGATCCAATTAATTTATTTGGTTGATTAAATTACAACATGACTGGTTCTCTGTCAGCTCCCCGAGGATCTGATTGTGCAGAGACAGACGGACAGACCGACAGATGAGATGTGCATATCACAAACATACACACAACAAAGATGATAAGAGAGAAGGAGGAGGGGGGATTAATGGTCTGATATTTAAAATTAACTGGGAGCAGCATTTTGGTGTTTAATCAGGGGTAAGATGTGCACCAGTGACAAAGGGTATACCGTACCATCAGAGCAACATTTAGTATCAGTCAAGGGATGGATCACTGCTGAGCCCACCATGTGCCTATAGGATGGCCATTGGGAATGTTAACCCCATCTTTTTACACAGGTCCCCCCCACTTAAGAACCCTCCACCATTGTAATGACCACTCTGTAGTGAGTCACAGTGGGCAGCTACGTCAGTTGTCAATTCGACCTGCAGGCTACAAAAGCTGATACACATAGATTGGTCACACGCCAATAGCCCTGCATAAAGAACAGTAATACACACTTGTGTTGATTACACTTGCACCAAGTATATCCATGTACTCTATTTCAGTTATTCAGCCCAACAATGGTGCCTCCTGACCCCGCTGGGGCTAATGATAGAGCTGGTTTGGTGAAAGAGGGACACCTACCCTCCTTGGCCTCTCTGCCCATGCCCCTGCACTGAGGTAGGGGGCTGGGATGGTTTGACATGCAGTTGAGCGGGAGGTTGCCTCTGGTTGGCAGCCATTGTGTGGGACGCCATTGTGTTTTAGCTACCCCTACTGAGCACCCCTCATTCAGGTACCGAAAAGGTCTAGGTGCTTAGCTACAGGGGCTAGTGCGTCGGCTAATTAGGATCATACACGGGGAAGCTTCTTTATGTCAGTGTTCCTCTTTCAGTGAGGGGAAGAAAGGAGGAGAGGAAGGGGGATGCTTGGTCTTAAACAACAGGATCTGTATCACCTAGAGAGCAATTTGTGCCAATTATGCCTTCAAGTGAAACGGAGCAATTTAACAGCTAGGGTATCAACATGGGGCTGTGGACACGTGCAAGGGGGAGTAGCCTGCTAAGGAGTTTGTGTGGTGCATGTGCGTGTGTAATGTGCTGAGTGTGTGTGTGTACGTGCGTTCATGTATGTGTGTCAGTATTGGGGCGGGGCCGGGGGACACAATGGTGAGGTGCAGGTGTAGTTTCCTGCTGTCAAAACGTCTGTGAGGTCTATAACCCATTCAGACGCCAACAACAGTACTGCCATGTCACTCTTACTCCCTAGACTGCTGCACGGCGAAGCAGACATCACCGGAGAAGATGTTTAATAATTCTATTTGTGCCAATTTAGAAAGCATCAAGTTCTGAATTGATATTTTGTACAATGTGGTTATAAAAATGTATACTTTAAACTGAATCTCTGCAGCATTTAATGTTTTTGCATGGGCACTCCGTTAAACAGACTCTGTTTGCTGAAATAAAAGGATGAGGGATTCTATAAAGCCTCCTCCACATCCTCTGTGCTCCAGATTGCTGTATTTACCCAGTGTGTGCGAGTGTGCCTTCGTGTGCCCTTGTGTGTTCAGCAGCACTCTCTGAGTAAAGAGCCTGCATGACCTCTGAACCCTAAGTACACTCAACGCAGGAGAAATCAAACAGACGCTGAGCAAACAAGACCCTTATTTGAATAGACATACACAACCTTTCCAAGAGGCTGAATGTCTTAGGCCAACAGCAAGCTACTCAGAAAAGAGGGTGAACCTGATTTGTATCAGCTGTCAAAAGGGTAAAAATTAACAACACATCTTCATTCAATCTGACATCTAATTCCAAAAAAAAAAAAAAAAAAGTGGATGCTTTAGCTTTCAGTTGTAATAATTCATATCACTTTATATTTTTCAACAATTCAATTCAACCATTTATACTTAACTAAGAAAGGGTATTGTTTGTTTTCTGCAGTTGGAGAAAATACATTTCAGTTTATTATTTGAAACAATGAATTGATTGATTCGCTAATAGACAAAAATATAATTAATCACCTACAATTCTAATAATTGTTTTAATCTTTTAAGCAAAAACGTCACTCGCCCGTCTTGATGGTCTCACCTTCCAGCTTCTATAATGTGAAGACTTCCTGTTTTTTCTGTTTAATATCATAGTTTATAATATGTACACATGTGCTCTCGTTTCTTCTGAGATGGATATTTTTTATATATTATTTTAAAGTGAAAATCAATAAATTGAGAAAAAATTAATTGATTGAATAACTGAAAATCCTCAGTTGATCACAAATTCTCCTAAATGAGTGTCTCAGGCAAATGACTCTTCGTCATCTGACTGTCTGCGCAGCTGCCCTACCTGCATTCTGTGAAACACGCCATGTCGGCTTACCTGTGTTCTGTGGATGATGTCTTATTTGTGTAACTGTGTTTTGTGGATGACGTCGGGTTTGTGTGCCTGTGTTCTGCAGATGGTGTCTCATTGGTCTCTGTGCGTTCTGTGGATGATGTCTTGTCCTTTTACCTGTGTGTGGATGATGACTGGGTGGGCTGTTCTGGAAGGTAGAAGCGGTGGCACTTGGCTGCCTGGCGAATTTCCGGCTCCATCGTCTTAGAGACGTCATAGTAGTGGCCGAACCGGGATGAGGACGCCAGGGCACTCTTAGGGGGTCAAAAAGTCAAACGCATGTTATGGCATAAGGAAACACTCAAGACTTTTAATGACAGAATATTTACATGTATTTTCAATCATCCTAGTAGCTGGCTTGAAACTTCTTATGACAGTGTTTAACTCATTTCAGAAGAATTAAATTATTCATAGAGAAACACAATCTTGTTTGACTGTCTAACAGGTTAAATGAGTGTGCTTCACAATACTATGGTAATGCAATTGCATTGTTTATGGGTCATTCCTCAACATTCCTAAGGCAGAGAAGTTAAATAACCACTACCATTGCACTCTTAATCATTTCTTCACATAAATGTCCACTTCTGGCTGTGAAAGCAAACGTGTCAGGGACGCAGGGGAAGGCGGATGTTTTCCTGCAGCTGAAAGAGAGAGTTTTAGCTCTTCTCTCTCAGTGAAACCGGGGATTCCATTGTTGGAGGGGCCCTTAATCTACTCCTAATCTGGATTAGGGCCCCCGGTGTGTCCCTCTCCTGGCGGGACGAGGGGGTCAGCGGGGCAGTGGGGGGGTCAGGGGCTCATCTTCTCTTTGTGAGCTAGGCAACCCGCTTAGCGTTCCATCCCCGCCTTGATGGCCTCACCTTTGATCTGATGTCTTCATCGGGAGAGCGACACAGTGGGCCATGCCAGGAGAGGTGTGTGTAAGGGGAAAGCAAGCGTTGACTCTGGGGGAGAATTTCGGATGCAAATCCTCTGCTGGGGCTTACTAGTGGTTTGTAAAGACGATTTTACAGGGGAAGGGGGAGAGGTGAGGAAAGGACACAGATATAAAGAAGTTTCCAGGGAGAGAGAAAGAGGGAGAGGATCCCCAGGGACACACTGTGTGCTGTTAATCCACATAGCGATATGGATTATAGACAGAAGGGGGGAGACTGCAGAGAAGTAGAAGGGGAGGGTCACCTCTCAAAGCGGAAGAAAGAGTGTAGGGCTGCCGACCCTAGCAGGGGGAAAGGCAGGGATTTGGGGGAAGACAGAGGCGCAGGTCTGGGTCACAGGGTTGAGCGAGCAGACATGTCAATGCACAGACTGCAAAGTACTCTTGTTTCCCAGGCTAAGCAGGGGTGCAGGCGTGTGTGTATGTGTGTATATGAGAGTTGGGGACCAGTGAAAAGCCTACCTATTGCCAGCTAAGTGTGAGTAATCTGGTCCAGCTCTGAAAGGAGAGGCTGAGGCCTCATTCACTCCACAAAGGAGTTTAGAAGCTCATGGATTTAGATGTGGAGACAATTGCCAAACCACTAAGACCAGAGAGACCAATGCTGTTCTTTCTCATACCATCATTAGCGGAGACACATGTTGGACTTTTAATAAAATGACATGATCACAAATATTTCTAGTCCAAATATGCAGAAATCATTACAGCAACATAGAGTATTAACTCTAATGTGATTACCTGTACTTTTGGAAGATTCTGATAGCGCCAGGCAATCTTCATGGCATCCAAGCTGTCCTGAGGTTCAACAGAGAGCCTGGGCTGCTCCACTGGCTTGGGGATAGCAACATCGTCCAAGATGGGAGCCGGGAGTTCCTGCACAGAATGATACAATGATTATAATAAATTAGAATATGTTGATTGCGACTGTGCTCAGCAGCTTGATGGATGTTAGGAAGGTGGAGGATGCGTGAATCTGCAATTAGTTCTGTTGCTGGATTTATGACCGTCTGCACTTACAGGTTCTGTATGGACTCATCATTTCCAACATGATTTTTTTTGTCATGTAAACAAAATGCAAACCTGGTTTCTTCAGCTGTGCTAAAAAAATGTGAAAAACCCAGATAAGCAGTGTATCCTTTCATCAAACACAATTATATCTGCATGTGAACAGTAGACTTTTGTAAAGACAGCCTCTTCTTTTACTGTGCAGCAAGTGAAAAAAAAGGAAACAAAAATGGACAAAAACAAACAAAGCTTGCTAGCCTTTGCTCAAAAACACAATAGGGCGGGTGGTAAACCTGATTGATTAGCGGAGTTATCCCGAGTTACTGCAGCACATGTGAACACATTTTCCAATTTCCTGCTTTAACTCAATTTCTCCAAATAAGCTGGTTTCCTTTATGCATGTTAATGTAATGCATAAAGTACAAGCATAGCATCTGAAGATTAGCATACTGTGAATGTAGCTGTGAAAACACTAAATGATGTGATATATCCCCAATGGGAGTCACCCTCTCTTAATAAGCCTTTGATATGTAAAGAGAGGGTGAGGCTGTGACCCCTCCCACTATCAATCAGTGGGAGAGAGGCCCTCCTCCTGTATGATGGGTGGCAGTCAGCTTCTGGGACTGCAGTCCGCTTCACAAAGTGATGCATCGGGAAACATTTCAACAATGCCACAACCATGCCACCCTCGACCTCTCAGGGACCCCTGCTGACCCTGACACATCTTGGGGAAAGCTGTGCGCCTACAATACCTGCTAAATCATAGCTTGACCAGCTTGAACCAGGCTGAATACTGTATACTCTGACAAAACATGCAGAATACCAACATTCTCTGATAACTTAACAAGCAAAAGTTTTACAAAAATGTTGTTTACATGTTTACAGCAGATGTACAGGGATGATGTGTTAGCCGACATATTGAGGACATCTTAGCTCCTTCGCAGGCAGTTTGTCAAGACTTGTAGCTTTAAAACATGTAATAACTTGCAGAACAACACATTTCCTTCCAAAGGTCCAAAGGAGAATAGACTACACCTCCTCTCATACCTGTAAGATGTCATCTGGGTTATCTTGAGCCGCCGCCACGAAAAGTTCATGTCGACACACAACTCCCTCTGCCAGGAAGTACTTTAAGATCATACGAGAGTAGCTATCATATCTGTCCTCCTCTGAAAAGGAAACAAATGACAACAACAATCAGGATTTGTGTGAGTGGAAAACTCAAATAAACAAACACTTTGAAGAAAATGTCAATCAATGTCATACTTGACTGTGAGGCTTAAGGATATAGTGATAAATAAAGGTACAACACCTTCCCTATGACAAATAAATCAACCTCAGGTCCATCACTGCACCTTGTCTCATTCTGATCATTCATTCACACACCAAAGACCCTGGAGTTCACAACCACATCATAGTCACTGACTGTAATTGATGTAAAGACCTCATTCGGGCTACTTTTAGTAGGGAACAGATGAAGTGGCAATCGTCATGGCACAGGCACATAGGTACTGCCATGGGATCTGGCTATCTAAGGGGAGATGACATCCTCAGTTCTCTTGTTAAGATCTTTACAGTATTCCTGTCCACTTTCACCTATCATGTCCCCAACCACTAGTGGAGGTGAGAGTGAGACACCTGTCTTAAGCACTCACCTGACCCCTCCCTGTGAACTCAAAGGTACCCAGCTGTCAGGACAACTGACAGGGGGAGGCAGAAGTAGGATAAGATAGTGCCTGTTCTCAAAATGCTCCCTGACATCTGGTTCATTTGAATCTCTGTGCCTTTTGTGTGAATTCTGATTGCAGTGGCATCCTTCATCGTTAGGTTTGTTGTGTCACATCAGGTGTGTTTATTATCATAAAAGTAGGTTAAAAGGCAAGTTCTGACAGAGACTTTTAAACACACTGAGAGAGGGTACACTCATTTAGAGAAGAATTACATAGTTTCCCAAAGGTGGCCTTTCTCGGTGCACACAAAGTGGCCACCCGGCCATTCCACACCCAAAACCCACAAAAAAGCCTGCATCATCACCATGAAACCCCCCTGAGCAGAGCGCATAACTCTACCCAGCATGCCACTGCTGCTTCCTGTCACTATCATCATTTTGTAAAGATTTCATAGGCCTCTCAACACAATGACAAACAGTTGGCACAAGGACAAAGGCAGTGGTGACAGTTAAAGGTAATGGGCATACAGCTGACAGCTTGGGAATGACATCCTGACGTGTCATCCTCAAACATCCGGAGAATTCTCCCCCCTCCCACGTTCCCGGTCCACGTCCTCACCTACGGACTCAGGATGGCCCAGGAAATTC
The DNA here is from genome assembly GCF_904848185.1 of Acanthopagrus latus. Lineage (NCBI taxonomy): Eukaryota > Metazoa > Chordata > Actinopteri > Spariformes > Sparidae > Acanthopagrus > Acanthopagrus latus. The sequence goes on from NC_051042.1 coordinate 24,794,596, forward strand.
CATGGCTCTTCAATTTGTTGTCGGTGGGGCTCCCTGTTCTCTTATTGATGGGTTTCTAGGTCAGCAGGCCTTTGTGGCTTTCAGCAGGCCCCACAAAGACTCCCAGATGGGCCCTCTCAAGATGGGGCCTATTGTGGCTGTGTTTCTATGGGAGCCTTACAAATGGAACCTCCAGGAGTCATTAGGCTGTTGAGGCGGGGGGTAAGGGAGGGAGTAGGAGGTGGCGGGGTATACGAGCAACAGGGGGTGGGGGACGGTCATATCTTTGAGGTAGATCAGTCACTCTGGACAGTCATGGGATGATTTTTTTTTTCTTTTTCTTTTTTTGCTTATTCTGACTAAGGTTTGGTAAAAAGAGAAATGCCTCTGCTTCATTTGCCTTCGAACAGGGGAGTGGGAGTGCAAGAGTCCTGAATCATATCTGCTAAAGCTGCAGGGGGAGGAGACAAAATATCTAGGTCAGAGTGTTTTCCCCCTTGTATGAATCTTTGGTCTATGAAGTACCATTATTTATTCCAAGAAGCCTAAACTAATTTCGGCTACACGGCAGGTACATGATATACAGACTCTTACGGAAGAGTTGAGTGCTAAAATAACTGACTCAACATTGAAAATTCTGCTACAAAAGGTGGGTTATATTATTCAAATCAAGAGCATACACTGTACATGTCTGACATATCTCTATTGTTAAGCTTCAAATTGAAGCATGATGTTATGTCTTGGAAAAAGGAAGAGCACAGGCTTACTTCAGGCACACTTGCACCAAAGTAAAAACACAAGCAGTTTCGACTCACATGGGTCTTCCTCAGGCCATGACTCAAAGATGGGGTCAATCATAGTGAAATGTCACGCCTCTTTATATAGACAATTAGTGGCCAGGAGGCTGAAGTACATACAATAAGCATACCACAAATAAAATATGTAGAAAGAAATAAAAAGTCACAGTGATGGTTATATCCATAACAATAAGAAATAACATTAACACCAATGGAAGGACAAAACAGTTTTTTAAGATTGTTGACCATGGCACATTAAAAAATGCAGATTTCCAATAACTTAACCTGCCATTTGTGGACAGATGACTTGGCCTCACCTGTTGTTTTATTGACTACATTTGTCTCATTGTCTTTTTGTTCTGTTCAGGTTTTAATTCATTAAAATATTATTGAAATCACTGTGCAATACCCAATTCACTGTAAATGCAACAGCACTGTCAGGTACTGACATGCAGCAAAAACTGTAATCTGTAGTTTTTTTTAGGGGGGGCTTTGCTTTATTGAGTGAATGGGCACCCCCATTAATACTGATCTTGAATGATATCAAAATCACAATATCTGTTAAAATAACATGTAATAATATGTTGGGTTTTTTTCACAGCATCACCTTGTCACAAAAAGAACATCTTGTCTGAACTGAACTTATTGTCCTGCAAACTAATTGGGGCTGGGTAGAATGGCCATAAAATAATATCACAATATTTTTAGGCTGTATCACGATACACAATAAACACCTACCATACCTACAGATTTTGAAATGTCCTCAAAAGCATGTAATAAATGCTAGGATTAAGTGACAAATCACAATATTTTTGACCTAATACATTACTCACAACATTAATACTGTTGTGACAATATTGTAGGACTGTGTATTGGTGCTTCCACAAAACATGAACACCATGAGATTTATGATAAATAGTCATCAGCAATAGGGATATAATGACTAAGTGGGTAAAGGCAAATATTAAGACAAGTAGAACAATTTAAAAAGTGTAGAAAATGACATCACTTTACTGTGTACTGCAGCCTTTAAAACCTGGAAAAGACAACACTTATGGCATATTGTGATGTGACAGTATCGAAAAAATCTCTATAGTCTCATGTCATGATAACGATTTATATTACATAAATCTAACAGAACCTACATCTATTAAAGTGTTATTGGGATTAAGTGAGTTCAGCGTTCTTTTGAATGCATGCTGTTATATATTATTATTGTATCTCCTACAGTTTTACTGAAGCATATGTAAGGCATGCTTTGTTTGTCATAGTAATAATTATAAAAAAAAACTAATTTAATTGTGTCTTCTGTGTAAGCATTTAGACTATGTTCAAAAAGGAGACAATTCTTATTCAAAGTGTTCTGCAAAGCTTTAAAATATTTAAACTTGTCAAACAATTAGGCCTAATTTAGCAGTAATTGTTATGGTACATTAAAGGGAAAAACTAATTGTAAAACTAATAAAAACTAAACTAACTAATGGAATGAATCTATACATGGTCAACATAATAAGAGCTGCAAAGCTTCGTTGCTTATCTTACAAAAACACAGGAGATGAGAGATCTTCAGACAGCAGCCATACTGGGCTGATCCCCCCTCTGGTTGACAAATCAGGATGGACAGCTCAAGACACTTCAAAGGCAGACAACGACCAGTCTGATAATTTTATGTCTGTGTCTCACAAACAGGCCATCACGGCTAAAGGGGCAGACTGTAGGAGACGACTGCCTGAAACAAACACAAACAAACACACGCTCCAAACTGCCCCCCGTCCAACCCACCCACCCACCCACACAACAAAACAGACAGCGCAGTGTACACGCACACCCACACACACACACACACACACACACACACACACACAGCGCTTTCACAGACAAACACAAGAGAGCTCACACACGCATTTCACCTTTACTGTGTCTCTCATTACCAGATGAAACCAACCGTACATTGATTCACAAAATGGAAGGGAAGAACGCATTAGTGTATAATCACTGACTCCTGCATCGATTGGGGGGGTGAATTAAAGGGCAAAGCAATATCATCAGTTGGTATAGGCCTTTGCTACACACAAATTACAGCTTCAAGGGGAAACAAGACTACCTTAACCTCACTGTCTACCGCTGCATATAGCCTCGCCTATGATGACTGATAATAACAATAATGATACAGTGGAAGACATTTATGTCCCCAGGAAAAAACACATGCTTTGAATGTACTCCCGAAAAACTTTGATAACACATCTGCAGACGAGAATATTCATTATGGATCATAGTGGAAGTGTGAACACCTGGGATTCTAACTAGAGACCTTCAGGTCACTGGTCTATTTGCCATTCTGCTCAACAGTGACACGCTAACCACAAAGAGCCCAAGAACACACAGACTGTATTAACAGCTAAAAAGTGCTATTGAATTATATTTTTGATACATTGGATTTTTTGCTATACATGAATATATGGATCGTATGCTGAAGCTACAGTTCAGCCATAGGTTAATGCAGTGTCTGTGTTTAAAATCTATATGGTGTTGTGGTTGTGAGAGTTTCCAAAAGGTTGAGGGCTAGAATGCTTGCATGTTCTCGGCTGTATATTGTACTTTATAATATTTGTATCTTTCTGAACACAAATGCACTGACGTCAGCCAAGACAATGACTGTTGTAAGTAGGGCTATAAATGACTCGAAATATTACTAAGACGGTTTTTATAAAGTTAAAATGTGACACAACATTCATTATAAATTAGCACTGTGTTGCTACAGAGATCCCTCTGCCTGCAAATAATATCCTCCAGCCATAGGGGAACATGCTTGTTTGGTATAGACCACTGCAAAAATCACATCAGCATTGTTTTTATTTTTCTTTGAACTGAAATCATGAGTCATGTGATAATCACAGTGTCTGTCAGAGTAATTGTAATCATATTTTTTTACTTGTAACTTTTTTCTTCCATGGCTCCTCTCAGAGCAAATTACAGGAAGTGGCATCAAGCAAAAAAAACAAAAAACACTAAACTAAACTAAACACTAACTTAATTTTAAAGCCTGAAAAGAAAAAAAAGGCTAACTGAAAGAGTCAAATGTCAACTGTACACTGTGCGAAATAATGTGTATTATTTGTTAATGATATTTCCAAAAGGAAAATCTTTTCAGACATTTTTAGTGCAGATTTGTACTTACTACATGAAAAACAGTCGATATTCACAGGGGACCCCATACTTCATTAATGAATGTAACACCAAAGTCTAACCAATAACTGGGAAAACTGAGATAATTGATATTGCACTGTCTTATGTAATGCTCAAACAGCCAGTTTCAACAGGGGATTAATCACAGAAAGGAAGTATTTGTTCTATTTAATGTGACCTTTTTGTTTGCTTGGTGTTTCTGTTGTTTGTTTATTACAAGTGAGAGTCTCACCTATGAGAAGTACTGTTCCGACTGCCAACCCACCACCTGTTTGTAGAGACAAAAAACAATAATATCAGTCACTTACAGACATTGTCTTACTTTGAATCAATACTAAGTCGATCAAATGCTGCTTCCTTTACTCTCCTTCCCAGTCTCATTTTTATTAAAAAAAAAATAGGCTTTTCTGCAGCAGGCACTTTGACCTTTCATGGTAGGAAAATCACAGATGTTACTAACACTAATGATGGCTCTGTTCTATTCAGGTGTCCAACTGAGCCATTACAAATGAGCTCAACAGCAGGACCCTGAAACTAAAGCTGCTAAACGGAATTAAGCATTTAAACATTTTATTATGTACACACGTGTTTTTTTCTACTGTTACATGTCATGAATACACACAAATAACAAGAAGTGGATATCTGGAGAGACGTTTTCATAAACATGTCTACGTTTCATTAAATCAGCGATCAGTGGTGAGTTGAAAGCATGTCAGACCAGTCATTGATAATTGTGAATTCTTCATCAATTTCAATTAACACTAAACGTTATCTCTCGTTTTTGTTTATATAATTTATCTAGCAATGTTTCTAGATTCTGTTTGTCCATTGCCCTGTGTGCCAGTGCACAATATATGGCATGAAATATGAGATCTGAAAGGTTTTAATAAATGTGGGCTGGGAGATAACAACAACATGACATGCCACAACTGCAAATGTTGCTTAGTTACAACACAATTATGTGACAGTGAAAATGAGATGGAGCAGACAAATAAAGGAGAGACATGGTATGACACAATGTTAACATTAATTGGCTAATGAGCATCTCTGGGCTGATAACTACCTGAATGTGCAAGAAATACAGCGTGTAAAACACTAACTGAAACTCCTGTTTATTACCTTAAAATATGGCCATAAATAACACAAAGATGAGGACTGGGATAATCGTGTTTTACCTGACTTTAAAGATTTCCAATTTATACCCCTCTTTAATAATATTAGATCTTTACATTTGAATGGCTTAGGGACCACTAAAAATGATATCCCTCAATAAATACTTGCAGATACCACACTGACAGCACATTACTGCATTTACACAAAGTCCTTATAGTCACACTTCAGTTTGAAACTGCTCAGCTAGATCAATTGACCCCTGTGCTCATAACACAGGAGGCACAAGAGGCATGTTAGGATACACACCCTTTGCTGTATCATATAATAAATCATACAACTCATGTTATGAAGAAGTGAGTTGTTAGGTAGATTTTTTTGCCCGTCTTGTTTTAAGCCATTGTGAAAGCTGGTGAATTAAAATGCACTGAGATTATTCAAGGATATAAAAGCTTATGGATATGGTCCCTGATGGCTTAAATCAGACAGAGTTCAAGATTTTACATTTCTGGCAGGAGCTTCAGGAGAAAGATATCTACTGACACAAATTACTAACATAATGCCAGACAATTCAATGTAAAATTATAGTATGAGTACAGATTCCCATGAAATATACCTGATATTTGTATTGTATCCATTATGCTAATGATAATCTACCGTTATCTTTCACATTTTAGTAGGTTTCCCTGACCTGACAAAACTCTCTATCTTGTGTAAATTCATTTATTTCCCCTTTGACAACTTACTCACACTCGTAGTTTATAACCAACCTTACTGCTTCTAGCTAACGTTACACTGATGAAACACTGTTAGCTTGTGTAGCTAGCACTAGCATTAAATATCAACAGCAGACTGACCGAGCAAATAGTCGAGCGACGTGACACCGGTCGAAACTAGGAGTTGCCCATTTTGAACCGAGGGTCTGGTGCCAGGTATAGAGATTAATTTACTCCTCGTTTTCTTCTGAAAACTCGTAGTATTGAACGGTGAACGCTCAGCTGAGGGTTTACCCACACTGCTCATGGGAGCTGCCATACTGCTTGTAGCGTGGTGACGCCTGTCAGTGTTTTGGAGCGTGTCGTCCAATCAACGGAGACTTTGGTCGCGGTCGACCAATGAGGGAAGTGATTGTTACGGGGTCGCGTGTGGACGCTGTCAGAGGAAGGGAAGTTCAATTTGTTATGGCAAGTGAATAGTCGGAGCGTTGAATCAGACTGTTGGTGAGTAACATGCTGTCAATTTCAAGGACTCACCTGTTTTATATTTGTTGGATTTACATAAACTTGAGTTAACGTGTTCATGGCAACCGCCCACAGCTAATTTATGCATAAAAAGTCACCTAACTAACGCCTGGCTTTGACTGTGACCTTGTTGGTCCATTGCATAACATTAAAGACCCCGACTGTTGTGACTGGTGTATGAAATAATCACCTCCTTCGTTTAAAATCACCTGTCAGCTCTTGTGAAGCATTCAGAGTTGAATTAAATTCAGCCACAACTGTTCGTATCGTTGATGAGATGAACGCTCAATGTTATGCTCTCTTCTATTATGAGTGGGTACATTATGTCCAAAAGGCATGAATCAGTCGTACACTAAGTTGCTGCCATGTGTTATGGAGTGCTTAAAGTGTCAAAGAAATGTCTAAAACTGATGTAACCTGATTTTAACACACACAGCAGTATGGAAATGAGAGACATTACTCACACCTGTATGTAAATCGTAAAGCAGCTATAACAGCCAGTAAGTGGACTGTTTGGAAGTGGAAGTTTGCCTTGATTGCTGAATGTGCAAATATTCTTTTTAAAATTGTACTCAACACAAAAAACAAATAACTACATATCACACAAAGATTCTGTAAAAATGAACAGAATTGTTTTGTTGTGAGTGCACTAATGACAAATGGCAAAAGAGTATGTTGTGTCTTTGTGCTGGTCACAGTGTCAATGTATGTAAACAACATTTAATATATAGGGTGTGTGTGTGTGTGTGTGTGTGTGTATAAGGGATGCATGATATGGATTTTCAACAGATACGCTTACCAATGTTTTCCTGACTCTCATCGCCAATACCTACAAAATAACGAAGATAGAAACCAACCTTGTATGCTTTTTCATGCACACCTGGGTGTTTATCTGCTGTTAACCTATAATGTAACTTTTCCATTATTGGGCTGATAATTTATCTGTCTGATGTGTATACATATCTCTTTCATCCATAATATAAATATATATTAATGCTGTGCTGCAAGAGACTACATCCAAAATGCTGCTCTGATCTGTCCTATCTCTGCTCTGTTTTAATGTACGTATTCTGTTTTATTCTCTGTCAAGGCATGGCCTGTAAAAACAGAATCAGTTAATCTCTCATTCAACTCACTTAGATCCTTAGGCCATTGTAGGTCTTAGATAACGTAGTATAATATGATAAATGGGTAATCGATTGCAGCTGTATACCAGCATCATAATGTAGAGCAGCTTCATGTGCCTTTGCACATGGGAGCAGCTCTATGTAAATTGTTACAAATGTGCATTTGTGCACTTCCCCATTACATTCAGCTTGGAGGGCTCGTGGTTTAAAGTTGAGAGGGAGATCCTCCGAGCACTGCAAGCATCCAGTAGAATGTGACTGCAGCTCCAGGAAAGCTGTGGACAGACCAGCATCTCCTGAACTGCACTCTCAGTTTTAAAGGCGAGAGTAACAAGCGCTATAGGCTGAAAGTTGATGATGCTAAAACAGATTATTTCTGCTTATATTTGTCTGAGTGTAACATGATGACGAATTTCTGGCATTTTAATTTTTAGATTCATGTAACTGGTAATACCTTCCCTCCCTGGAGCATTTGGACCCAATTATTCTCTCTAAAATGAAAAGAAAAAAAAGGGAAAAAAAATATTATGTAGCTGTTCCATTTTGTGCAAATTTATATTTTAAGCAAAGAAAAGCCTAAACTAAGAAAAATACCTTTAAGTTTGGTGATTACATTTTATGTAATGTTGGTTAAATTATGTCTCAGAGTCTGAGTCTGTTTTACATCACAAATTCAAGTATTGCAATAGTAGAAATCTATTCAAATGAACTGAGCACACTGTGATTACCAGTCTGTGTGCCAAAATCTCTGACATGAACAGAAGCTGTTTAAATGTAATGCAGCGATCTCAAGAGCTAATGGATGTTTTTCACAGGAGACACTTTCACATGTGACATTAAAAAAAGCGCATGTGTAATAAATAAAATGAATTATGGATAAATTCCACTGAGCCATTTTGGTTACAGCTTCTTATATTGTGCATGCTGGTTCACACTGACACTGGACACCTGAATGGAACCGAGCTACCAAAAAATGTTAATAGTAACATGTTTTTTCTTCAATGACTAGTCAAAATGCCAGCTGTGAGAAGATGGAAACCTCCTTCACATGTTCTGTGAGATTAGGCAAATAGCTTGTGGTGTTGGGGGTGCAGTTTCATTTATACTGCGTAATGTCCACTATTAATACTGGCTGACTGATGCGAGATCAGAGTAATCCTTAAGACAGCTGTAAAAAAGCTTTGTGTGGCAGAGAGAGGCCAGAGGCAGCCCAAGATCACAGGATACTGTAAGGGCTCCAGAGGAAGCAATAGCCCAACTGCTCACTTTACAAATGCTCTCAGCGGAGGCAGTCCTGCTGTTTTGACAGCACTGTTGAAATTTATATGTGCTGACAGGAGACCAAGGGAATACATCATGACTGACAACACTAGGCATTGTGGAAAGCCTATACGAGACAAATAAGATGCGCTGACTGACCTGCATCGCAGATAGGAGGAAGAGTCTGCTGCAGGATGTAGGTGTGCATTGTTCAGGAAACTGTCTCTACTTCCTCCACTTGCAGTCCATTTAAAGGTGAACTGCGTAGTTTTAGGGAAATATTGTCATTGATATTTTTCAATGCCTAAAAAAGTATGCCGAATAAACAAACGCTCTTCTTTTTCAGGACTGAATAAGCTGAATATACCAATCCATGTACAATTTCATACTGTTTTTCTTTTTTTACTGTTCATATTCGGCAGACCCTGCCACCTTTCTAGCTTCAAACATTGTTCTGAGGGCCTTTTTTTTTCTTCTGTTTGTTTATTCAGTTATGGAAAAAAAAGATATTTCTGAGTTTGTATCATTGCCTCATTAATATTGTCGTGTTAAAACTCCGAGTTTGAATTTCTTCTCCCAAACAACATAGTGCCCCTTTAAATACCAGTTTGACCTTTGAGTTTCATGGCACAATTCGATATGCGGTAGCGTGAACACAGCAGCCTAATTGTAACAAAAATAACTTTTCATCTGTGCACGTGTGTGTTTTTCTGCCATGTTTTTGGCAGTTTTATCGGTCTCTGTATCTGATTGAGCTATATAATGGCGGCAGTCATAACATGTCAGACCTTTCCTGGTCAGGCTGTTTTGGTTTCTTCTGTCTAATTCTGCCATCAGTGCGGAGCTGCGAGGAGCAGTCGACTTCTTGTGTCCGGGGGATGCAAGATTGTCATCAACATGCACCATATTTGTTTTGTTAGTGTTGAAAGTAAAGTAATATTCTAAGGGCACGAGTACAATAAGTACAGGATTGGTTTTGCACACAGCTAATTCAGTCTAAGATTGAACTTTTTCCATGTGTTCAACATCTCGGATGTCACATGAAATTTAAACAGCCATATTTAGCATGACCTATAAGATAGGAAAGCAGACTATGGAAAACTGCATTAAATAGAATGAAAGGAAATCCGAGAAAGGTATGCTTCTTGCTTGAGGTGTCTGTCGTTAGCTAGTGTTAAAATACATCAGGCTTTGTCATGAGCTGCTGAATACACAACACAAACTCCTTTGTCACTCCGATACAATAATAGATAAGATCTCTCAATTCTCTCAGCACCAGGCCAGCACAACGCATTCACTTGTGGTCAATACAATAAGGCTTAGTGGCTGATTTTTCCATCCTATGTAATTGGCTGGGGACTCTGTCAACCCACACTTCCTTTCAATTCATAGCAGTTGTATTCATATCACTTGGCTATTATTTGCTCTCGCTGACCCATTGATTAGAGGTTTAAACCCTCAGCTCCTCAAATAGTAACCTCGCTCAGCTGTTTCACGGCTGTGTTGCCGTTAGCAACAATGAAAAGAGCAATATGGAGATCAGTCGCTTCTATTAAGCCTCTGATCGTAGGCAGACCTAGAAAAGATGGGGGCTAGACATAGCACTCCCTGTGACTGGGACTTCTACATCTGTCACTCTCCATCCGGCCAGGTGCCTGTGTCTAAATCAGAAGGATTATCTCTGATTGGACTGATAGTTGAAACAGACCCCCCTGGTTGCCTTACCTCCTCCTTTTTATAGCTCTTATTAAGATCAAATCAAGCTCTGCGCAACAGGACTAATGCCTCACCCTCCCCTGCCTTCTGCTGCCCAGAGGAGGACATCAGAGGTGGGACTCGTCCCCTCTCCGGTGCTGCCTGCTCCTCCAGACTCCCTTCCATCTGGGATCCTCAGGGAGAAGACGAATATCTGACAAGGGGCTTGTAAGCCTCTTAGCCCCCCTGTTGCCCAGCTCTCTCTCAGCCCATGTTTTCCTAATTTAGTTGTGTAAGGAGTCCGCTGCAAAGGCCCTTATGCGCTGTTTGGATTGAGATTCTCTTTGTGGTCCTAATAGACTGGCCATGTATATCAATTAACACTACTCAGCCAATGGCAGGTTCAGATCTCTTGAGACCAGCAGCATTAATTCCTTTTTGAATATTTCTCTATGGCGTCAATAATGTGTGTTTAACAAGGTGTCAATTTTGATTTAGTGTTACTGACTTTGCTTTATTTTCAATTTAATTGATTTTTGGCATGTTCTCTCTACATTTAGCTAAAGTATTTCAATTATAATTAGCAGTGCTCGAATGAAACTGGCTGTTCCAAATGTTGCTTTTTTATTTAATATTTGTTAGTGTAGGGACAAGTGTGAAGCATAAACTGATGCCACACTCCAAGTTAATTTTAAATGCCCGTATCTAGATTGGCCTTTGAACACCCCTTAAATTCAAGAGATACACAAACTGACAGTACAAACACAAACCCGGCAATACATATGTATAAGACAATAGAGACCAAACAATACAAAACACATACTTTAATGCAATACAATAAGAGATATCAATGTTATTGAGTTATTAGTAGTTATCTGTAAATCACAACCTTAATTCCTCAATTTCCCTCAATATTAGAATATTGCCAAGGGCATTTCTTGAGATGTGTGTGATCCCAAGAAATATTAGTTGGTTAAACTTATGATTATACTCATGTACACGTTAAAAACATATCGACATAATTTGCTCTTCTTCAAAGCTCCAGGCTAATGTTTAATGCTGGTTGCATTGGTGTGTCTAATATTTAGATGATGATTTAACAAACATTATGTCAGTGGTTGTTAACAGCAATAGAGGTGCAGAACAAGTGTTTTTTCTTTATTTAAATCACAGCACATTAAGGACACAAAATGTTCTTCATTTTGTTTTTAATCTGACCTGCTGAATATCAAGTGCACTGGTGCAATAAAAGAACACGTTTAGTAGCACTTAGTAACATCTGTTACTAATGTTAACAACACATCTTAACTGTTGCATCAAAGATGATTCTTATTATTTGTTTGGACAGTGTTTAATGTTATAGATTCAAGTGTGTGCAATTTTTATGGCTTTTTCTTACTTTTTGAGTTTTTATCTTATGACTATAAGTTCAAACTTAGCTTAAGGGTCAGGGAATGTAGTTTGGAACATTTCATTTTGGTGCCTTCATACTGAACAGTACAAAGTTGCCTAATGCCTAGGTAATATTTGTGAGACTTTATTTAGTTGTAGACACGTTCGGAGAGCCTCTTCATTCATGCTGACACCTCGTTTACATTTTATTTTTGCTGTGGCTCAAATTGTACACACAAAATTGTTTTGACAGCTGTGTGAACACAACGATACTCAGCCTCACCAGTGCTGCACTTTATGCTCATTGAAAAAAAAAAAAAAAATCATTCATCAACTTGTGATCCCTCTGCCCTGAGTGAATCAGGGCTCCCTCAGTAAGAGGATCAGAGAGTTAAACACACAATGATGTGTTTCCATTGGCAGCTATTCATTCAGGGTCCCCCTCTCTTCCCCACTGTAGCGCTGTGCTGTGACCATGGGAGGCCAGTGGCCACAGATGGTTCTGCAGAGAGGGCTGTGCTGACTTTCTTTGTTTTCCCATGAACATGTTTAGCGTGTAATCCTGGATTAGCAGAGAGACTTTGTGTTAATTTACAGCTGTAATACAGCATTCAATTAATGTTGGTTGTCCCCAACACACACATATGGGCTGGGTATTAGGGGCAAGCGATAGTGTGTGTGTTGCCTTGACTCTGTGCTCTGGGGAATTAGAGGTAATAAAGATCCAATCAGAGGTCTCTGTGGATGTCCACCTCATTGTGACTCCCGGAGGAGTCACTGCAGCTCATATATGCACTTTCTATGAAACACATAGGTAATGCTATTGTCTGTGCACATTCACACCACATGCGCACACACACAGACACACAATATCAATGACAGAGGGAGCCTCAGAAAACCAGGCGGCTGCATATGGACTCTCTTGATATCAGTCACTGGCTGTGTGATCTTGTTATGCAAAGTCCCTTAATCCCTACCTATGATGAATGCACGCTGGAATGGAGGAGGGGGGGTGGGGGAGTGAAACAGAGATATGAGGGCAGCTGTAAGGGAGGCTGTCCACTGTGCTTTGCGAATGAGTGCTAGCAAAAGGGATTCGTGATCCACGGCCCAGCAGAAGGAAGAGCACATGTGAGATCATGTCTGCGAGTGCATTACAGCACGCCAGTGACAGGGATGCTGGTGGAGGCAGCTGAGAGCAAGACAAATAGAGCTGAATGTGTCGCCTTAGTGCAGACCTGAGATTCACATTAACCTTTAGACCACTTGCTTCCCAACAGAGGAATTATAGGGCCAGAGGTGTTATTGTACCAGCTGTGGGAGGAAAGAGCTTCTAGTTCCTGTGGAACGGAACAAGAGACCAGAGCAGGCTGTGACTGGAAGGGGGCACTTCATTTGGGCCCTGCACTGAGCGTATATATGTCCCCCTTCACCTGCCCGAGCGCTGTCATTCGCCGTGGCGGCAAAAAGCATAGGGTTGCCAGTGGTGATCAGGAAACAGAGGGAAGAGGCGAGTTGGTCTTTTTTGGATCAGAGACGATGGCGAATGGGCCAAAGAGACAAACCGTGCTTGGGATGAAAGAATAGATAGAGGGTTTAATAGGTGGAATATAGTTGGCATGAATGGGAGAGCATTGTGTATGTGTGTGTTTGTGTGAGAAGAGTAGAGGGGGGTAATGGGATTAGGGGTAACACCTTTGGCAGGGCTCTGAGAGCCACCTGACACCCGGTCTGTTGGGGACCTGGGGAGAAGGGGGGGGCGGGTTGGTGGTGGAGGTGGCAGGGCAAGGGAGAAATTGGGGGTCTAATCCGTGTCCATCTTTGGGAAGTCATTCCCAGAGCTCTGAGGATTTGGGGCTTTGGTTTCCGCTCTGCTTGCTTTTGTTAATAATACCCTGGGAGGGAGAGAAGACATGTAGAGAGAAAGAGGGAAAGCGACAGAAGGAATCGGGGAGACAGAAAAAGATTTCTTTACCCTGCAGTGGACTGGCAGGACAGCGGCCTGAGCTTAAAATGTTTGAAGTGCAGTCTAACCTCTAAAGCCAAGCTGTATCTATTCTTCTCTAAACACACTGTCTCAATCTTTTTGTGTATATATGTGTGTGTGCGTGTGTGTGTGTGCGCGTGCCCGCAGGTGCATCAGTGTGTAAAGATTGACTTACTTTCTTCTGTCTGTCCAACAGGTTGCAGCTTGAGTAAAAGTCAATAACCTGAGTGTGTCCGGGATGTTTGCTCAGAAGACACGCGGATTGTCCTTGTGTGTGTTGGTGTGACGGAGTGTTTGCAGGGTGGGCGGGTGTGTGGTTGGGTGCAAGGGGTGTCGTTGTGTTTCTATGGTGCTGACAGAAGTTGATAACTGCTCTAATGATTGTGGTGGTAGAGGAGGCAGCACGGTGTCAGGGACTAGCTGCAGACGGTGCGGAGCTGCTCGGTCGGACATGTCACAGCTTCTGTGTTTGTCCGTCACCTGATCGCAAGGTGTTGATTGGTCCATCCTACACAGGATCAAAGTTCAGGGCAGTTTTCAGCTGTGAACTGGCCGCTCAGCCTCTGAGAATGAAACACCAGGGAATGTGCCATTTTAGCAGTAGGCCAACTGTGACAAGCTTGTTCACACCTTTAAGAATTAAACTCCAAACTGTTTTTGTTTTTGGAAATCCTGTGAATGACGTGAGTGTACCATAAATGGATCAGACACTGTAACAATTCCTCGCCGCTGCATGTATAGGGCATTTAACAACTATGTACATTGACATTACGCCATAACCTATGGTTGTGTTTTGTGCTGCAGGTGGAGATGTTCCGCCGTGTGTTAGGGAAAACCTTGGGCTTTGTGGGCTACACAATCCAATACGGCTGCATTGCACATTGTGCCTTTGAATACATCGGAGAAGTAGTGGTGGTTCGTATTGTTCTGATTGCAGAATTATTGACCAATCCTTTTTTCCCCCCCTTCTTATATTAATGAAGCGATGCACACAAAATAATATTTTTTTTCTGTTTTTTGTGTTTTGCTTCAGTGTTCTGGTCCTTCCATGGAGCCCACCATTGTCAACCATGATGTTGTCTTCTCTGAACGCATGAGTCGTCATCTTTGCAAAATAAAAAAGTGGGTTCCAGTCAGTCAAGACATACCAGTGATCCAAAGAGGGCACATGTTGAATATGGAGAAACACAGTTTTTTTTTTTATTTTTTTTTTTTTTAAAAAGAAATAATATATATGAATGCACCTTGAGTTGTAATACTGTGTTTATGGGATTATTCTTTTTTTTTCAGGGGCGATATAATAATTGCTAAGAGTCCATTTGATCCAAATATGAACATATGTAAAAGAGTAATTGGATTGGAAGGTGACAAAGTGTGCACAAGTGGCCCATCAGATTTGTTCAAGACCCACACATATGTGAGTATATTTACATTGTACTGGTTTATATTTGATGCTTTTGAGTAGCCTTACCTGCTTTACCAGGTAAGGCTGGTGACAGTTGTTCGCTTACAACTTAGAGTCTCTTTGTATGAGATAAGGTTAAGAAGATCCAGTAAAATATAGAATAAATGAAGACAACAACATGTTATAGTTTGGAAAGCGCTCTATGCATAATGCAAACCATCCCTCGGTTTTTCGGTTTTCTTTGTGTGTTTGTACTACAGTCTATATACAACCATAGTTGTTTACATTTTTTGACCGCACACATCCATTTTGTGTCATTGGTCAAAATATCAGCTTTTGACAACACCTATATTTCCTCAGAACAGTGATAAAACCAGAGAGTGAGCAGGGGTTCTGCTGCTGAAACCACTGTCATTGCTTTTCTATTACTACTCTCCCCAACGCCCACAGCTCAGGCCTGCAATCTCTCTGAAGCCTGTTAGAGTTAGTGCCAGCCGAGTGGACAGACTGATGGGTGGGCGGAGGTGTGTGTGTGTGTGTGTGTGTGTGAGTGAGTGTGCGTGTGCCTGCGTGTGTGTGCGCATACGTCCGCGAACCAAAGGTTGCATTTATGTTGCATGTTTTTGAATGTCTTGTGTATTGTACAGACTATGGACAGGCTGTTGGATGAGTTCAACCACACATAGCATAAGGCCAAGCCTGTAAGTGTCATTCAACAAATCAAACAGGAAATAAAGAGCTTTCCTCTTCTCCTAGCTTCACCTCCACATACAGAGGACTGAACTTGTAATAGGTGACATCTTTGTGTTGTGGTTCCGGTTCCAGGATGTAGTGACAGAAATTTGAGTCACTTTTAAACTTGCCTCTAGGTGGACAGCTACAATATTTTAATTGGCCCATCAAGTTGACAATGAAGCTTATTGACTTCCGTTCAATGTGGATGCTCCTTCACTTAACACATCCTAAACCAATTAATAAATGACAATTTCTAGGTGGCATGTAGTATGTTTCTTCGACCAGAGACCATACAAGGATTTATTTGCCACTTTAAAGCAACATTATGTAGAAAATGGCATTTTGTGTGATTTGGCGCCCCCCTCAGTTTCGGAGTGCAATATAGGAGCTACTTACAAACACAAAACTCGTCGTGTCAATATGTTATTGGTTGAAAACTTGTATTTTGAAGTAAACATGTATGTAATGCTGTGATTCTACCCTCTCACTGAAGTTACAAACAAGTGATGGGGGGGAGGGTCTGAGAAACAATTCACCCTATTACAAGGCACTGAACCATCAAAATTATTTTGAAGCTGTTTATTTGAAGCAAAAGTAAAAGTTACATAATATTGCTTTAAAAAACTGAAATGATGAGCCAAAGTGTCACATCTAACTGTCGTTCTTTTCACTTCTGCTGAAAGATGTTTTTGAAAATGTAAAAGTGCTTCAATTGAAAAAGTCTTGATTCCAGACATTGTGGCATCATATTGAATTGACTCATCAACTTTCCAAATTGTTTGAATCCAAAATGCTTTTTCTATGTATTCTATCTGATCAAATTATTATTTTTAAAAGCACAGTAAATATTTGCAGGTCTGATAGCGGTATTTGTTAAGCGCCAATATAAGGAAAGAAAAGTCTTTTTTCACTAGAACTACAGATGTAGCTGGTTTTCTTTGGTATATGGTGGATGACAGGAGCTGCCGTTGTTATGCATTATGCGTAGTGAGATGGAGAGAAAAACAAATTCTATTTTTCCTTTTTCGTCTTGTTTTCGGGATGCAGTCTGAAATGGATCCCCCCTTGTCCAGACTGCATTTATAGGCATAGTGAGTGAGCCTGTCTCTTTGATTTTCCTTCCACTACATCTACACCATACAGGAAAGTTTCACAAACAAAGCAGAAGGGAAGCTTGAAATAACCTCTGTGTTAGACTTCACAAAGCTGATTGTCACGTACCATTTTAAAAAAATAATAATAATATCATGCAGCCTAAATATACGTTTTGCCTTGTTAATGTTTTTAACTCCCAGGAGCAACATCACTTTCTTTGTGTGACAGCGTTTGCGGTAACTGAGAAAATACCCACTGTTCACATAAATGTTTGGGCTCCCTTGGGGAGTTTTTTTTTTTTTTTTTTTTGGTCCCCCCGAGGGTATTTGTGTGTGACTATTAGGATGGTGTGAGGCATTGTGGGTGGACCTGTAAAGATGAATTTTTGGAAGGCGGCGTTAGACCCTGTCATCACCTCCTCTTTTGCACTGACAGACAGGCAGGTCTTCTCCATCCTCAGAGATCCAACAGCAGACTAATTGCCCTGTCACCTTTTAGGAATCATTTCTGTGTCTGAGCTATTGTGTCAAAACAATGACACCTGATCCCAAATATTATAGCAAGAAGGGCGAGAGAGAGAGACGAGATGCCCCTATACGTTTTGTTCTATGCAGTAAACACTGACAGAGTGATACGGTGAAAGATGAACTCGATAAGCCTGTATGTATTTAAGCTGAACATAATTCACTGCCTCAATCATGTTAACATAATGAGCACTGTAATGGTTTGGCTGTTAAACAACACACCTCCACCGTGAGGAGAGGGCTCGGGTTTCAGTGCTTCTCGACACGTCTCTGACAGGTACACAATGCCTCGCATCGAGCCAGCCTACAACCACAGGATGGGTGCAATCTCTGCCATCCGTCACGCCAGAGCTGCCAGCAGAGTGTGAAGTGACTATAACTTTGTGTTGGGCTTACCTGGATCTTCAGAAATCTGTGGGGGTTAGACACAGCTTCTTTTGTAGATTTTGTATGTGTGTCTACAGAGAACCTTCTTAAACTCCCTGTGTGTGTTTTTGGCATCTCTCAATCAAAACAATGAAAGCAAGAGATAGTTTGATGATGTTTTGAAGTAGCGTGAGATCATGGGAGTCTTCTCTGTCAAACGACCACCATGGCTGATGAAAATCTGCATCCCAGTTGCCAGAATAGTGTTGCCATTGTATGTTTCTTCAAACCACTGATACATTAAATGTGTCTTCCATACATATTGTATCAACAGTTCTACAACACGTCATATCACATTCACATGAACATAATGTGACCTGACTTGGCGATACAGCTTGATGAGACCATTGCCAAGTGAGAAACTGCCGCTTAACGAGGTTTTGACATGTGTCGGCATGTGATCATTGGGTATTTTAAATTAGTCATTCAGATGCTTTGCAGTCAAAAAAACATGTAATTTTTACAACATGTAGGGACAGTTTCTAGAATCACATAACCCTAATCAAGTGGGGGTTGCCTAAACCTAACTGAACCATAAGCACTGTGTTGTCACAATATAAAATTTGAAATTGAACCAACATATCAAACATAAAGATCCAACATATCCATAGTTTGCAGATGTATATTGATAACATGTCCTCTGGCGATTGGGTTGAAATCTATCCGATGTGACTCGGGATGAAATCAGGTTCGCAGACGAGGGAATGTATCAAAGTTTTATGGCATGTTTAGTCACGTGTGCTGACTTCCTTTAAAACAACCTCTGCCATAGTAGTTACAGTGACAGGCAAACAGATGAAACGCTCTGTTATCTTGATTAAAATTACAGATTTCTCTGGGTTTGAACAATGGTCACAAAATGTATAACAAAATTAAAAGTTACATCTTTTACCTTTTTGAACTGTGTACATCATGCAAAATAATCAAGTGACTCACGGCAACTTACAGGTGCTTTAAATGGCGATTGTCTTTAGAAAGCAGAGTCAAGCACGGGGCAGTATCTGGTTACACCGCTGCCTTGAATCACCCCAGTGTAATTCAGAAGTTTGCCTTTGACTTGCTGTTTTTATTTTCCCTGTTCGCGCACCTGCAACTTGCAAGGCGATATGCCTAAGCTTTTCTCCTCGTTCCGAACACAGTGTGGCAGGTCAAGTTTCAGACCTCTTCGCTTTCTCACTTTTCTGACACTAGGCCTGGTTGATCCTTGAAGTACTTTTGTCATTATTCAGGTTTGGGTTTCTACATGAGGTTATTTGTTTCACGAGGACTCCAGCTCAAAATGCTCACCTCTGCCTCAGACGATCAGATTGATTGACCTTCATGGGGATTTGACTCTGGCGGAGACAGAACAAAAAGTGATGTCAAGAGCGACGAGGAAAAGCTCTTTCGTTTTTTTTATTTTTAAAATATGGCTTGTGTGTGCAGTGGTTCCCCAAAACTATTGATCAAGCCTCTATGTCTTTGGGATGAGCACACTAGAGATGATTATTTTTTTACTGAATAGAAGATGAGGAGAAACAGGGGGTTCTGGTTTGGCAGATGACAAATGGTGGTGTTTCTTCTTCCTGTGCTTGGGAGCCAGCATATGTTACCATGTTAATGAGGTGTAATGGTGGGAATCCAGCATGCTGACATATGGTTCTCAGATGACTCCTTTAATGATATTCATTTGTGTCGTCGTTATTCATCGAGTTGTTTACCTCGTGTTAGGTCAACATGTCATTGGCTCGTGATTATGTCACATCATCTGTCTCAATTATCGAATACGAAACAAAACACAGCATCTCACAGTAGGACCGAAGACTCTAATCAGAGAGTCGGGTGATCGGAAAAATAAGGCATACGAGCAGAGGCGAAGAAGACGTGACGTCACCTCAGCAGGGAGAATATTCTTTGTTCATGTTGTTCGCTTTCCTCCAGAGGACTTTTGCCGTTAAAAAGTTAGGCAACACAAAAATAGACTCGTGGATTGTGATGCCCATTATGACAATATAATGTGTTGTTGATCCTGTCTGCACATATAGGGGGGACAGCGCACTTAATTAGGGCCTTGACAAGCCTACTCTCCTAAAGTGATGAGATTAATCATAATTGGTGTCACTGCGAATTAGAGCCCGCTTGGATGACCGCCCCACTGGCAGGTCGGACCGCGGTGGAGACCCTTGGACACTGCTGCTAGCCGCAGCTAAGCCCTCTATAGCTCCCTCTTTCCCTCTCTTTCTCTCTGTCTCTCTCTCTTCTTTCCCTCGCTCTCTCTCTCTCTCTCTCTCTCTCTCTCTCTGCCCAGATATCTCAGGCCCCTCTCTTGCTCTGCCCTCCCTGGGTAAGAGGGGCGTAGATCTCAGCCAACAGCCTAATGACCCCGTTTGAAGTTCTTCTAAATCCCCCTCGACCCTGCCCGTTACCCATGACCCCTCTCCTAAGACGGTTCAGGGTTAAAGAGGGACAGGCAGGTTGACGTTAAGATAGGCTGAGGAGAGAGGGATGGCTTAGGCGAGTCGTTGGGGGGTAGGGGGGTGGGGTTAAGGTGCATTCTCACCACGTTATAGGTCAGCTCACATTTTCATGTTAAAGTTAGGTAATTGCACAGATTTGTCTTTGTATTTGGTTCTTTCGTTTCAGGGTAAAACAGTGTACAAATCATTTTTGGCTCTCTTTCCGTGTGTGTTTTTCAGGTTCCGAAAGGCCACGTATGGCTAGAAGGGGATAACCTCAGGAATTCCAGTGACTCAAGGAGCTATGGCCCAATTCCCTATGCCCTCATCCGAGGGCGTGTTTGCTTAAAGGTAACAGAGGAGGTGTACTGTGTGTTGTCAAGTTTCTATTTTTTAAAGAAATTATTTTGCAAAATCAGGAATCTAGTTTTAAATCTCTCATACATGGGCTCTGACAGTGTTGGGCCATCTATTATTTGTTCCTTATTTGTATAAGTCCAATATGCCCATTTATAAGCATAATCAGAGACATGAGTCAGTTAGAAGTTCAAAGCAAGTGTGTCTGATTGACCAAAGCCTGGACAACATATTGTCTAGCTTTCCATTCTGCTGTGTTGTCATGTCCCTGGATGTCATAGCAGCCACGACCCTGGAAACAGGTCAGCCAACCTTCTGTCCATCTGATTGGATGGCGGCACTCCACTGGAGGCCCTATTACGACAGCTGATGAAATAACAAGCTCTTCTATGAAGTCAAACACATCATTAAAAGCCACATTAACAAATGTGTCCAAGAAGAGCGATAAAGTGTTGTACAGGAGGGATGGAAGTCATTTATCTTGTTATTATGCAAGCTTTATGTCTCTTTTAACCCATTATTTCCCCACACCCTTTGTCTTACACAGCTCTGGCCGCCGCACAGTGTCGGGACCCTGAGTGAAAGCCCAACCAGACGGATCATTAAAACTCAGAGTGACTCAGACTCAGATTGACTCATTCACTTTGTTTGTACCGTACGTTACTTTGTTTGCAGTCATTTTTGAATAAAGCTGATATTTATTAAAATGTTTCTCTTGTGTTAATTGTAGTTAATCAATCTCAGGCCTATTATGTTAAAGGCAGATTCCTTTTCAGACAAAACACTCATACACTCTGGATTTGACTGTTTTAAAACTGGCAAGGCCTTGTCATCAGGGGCTTACTGTGTGTTGGCTGTAGCCGCACAGCACTGTAGGATCAGCATTTGCGTGATCGGTGAGTAAAGCTGCGTCTCTGCAGAGCTGCTAATGGCAGAGAGTGGGCAGAAGTAAAGATGAGATGCACAAGGTTTATGTCATGCTCGTTCACTAATAAGACACACAAATGATTACATTTGAAATCAACAAACTGAGGACCAACTTTTGTCCAACAGCACACGTACCAGGACGGCTACTTGGTGGTGGAACATAAGAGTTTAATTTAATTACTTCTGAAGCCCCACATTTGAGGGATGTTTGTATATGTGCTTCAAACAGGCATATCTGTCAAAATATACAAAGGATGACCTCGGCAAAGACATGTCTCATTCCCTCAAAAAAGATGTTATTAATTTCATGTTTACCCTTCCTTAGTATTATGGTAAAACAAAAGCTCTCTCATTGTTTAATATTTCATTAGGCTGCCAAGGCAATTGAAAAAATGTTAACATTTCCCATTTAACCATACAATATTAATAAGCACTTAGTAAGGGCTTCGCTCACCACTGAATACATTGTGTGTGTGTGTGTGTCTGTGTGTGTGTGTTTGTGTGTCTGTGTGTGTGTGTGTTTTGGGGGGGGGTGCAAACCTGAGTCTCACACTCAGTACGTTACATGCACTCAAGACACAAGAGTTATTGTCAGCTTTCTGTAGGAACCAAACATCATGTGAATGTGTTTCTGTTATCGGGGTCTGCTGTAGATTTCTGCTCCAAAAAACTGACTTCTTGGTCAGATTTACGTTCAACTGGGTTTCTGACAGGAATCATACAGGAGCGAATGTGCATGACAAAGACTTATGAGGGAGACTACATATGGTATAAAAGAGGGCGTTAGACACATATCCTTGTTGTCTTTGCAAAAAAAAAAATAATCCAAAATCGAAATAAAACTGGAGCAAAAAACTTGATTCCTTATTTACTTAGTGAAGCACTTTTGCTAAATTTAACTGTTTAAGTTAGTGTCTTCTATCTGCTGTGTTGCAACTTAAAGGTATTATGAATTTATCAGGAGGATACATTTTTATCTGATTTATTTCTTTAATTACCAATTCCCCGTAACACCTGCTGTATACATTACATCACCGGCAGAGGTTACTTGTTGATGTACACCTGCAAACCTTGTGGAAAATCAGATAAATTAAGAATTAGGTCACTAAAATAAGTTGGTCTATATAATGTAGTATACATCTGGATAGCTGGTAAAATTCAAACACAAGCACAACAGGAAAAACTGTCGCTAAATAGCCAAGAACAGAGCAGAGGGACCTCAAGGCAGCCACTTTACAGATATCTGACCAGAGGGAAAGACTAAACTGGTTGTGATATCACATTTTCTCATCAGGCTGCTGACTCCCACAAAAAGCCCTGCAATGCTGCATATTTCCTAGGCCAGCTCAGACCTTCTTGGACACGAGGACATAACGGCACATTCACAGACTGAGCCGCGGAAGCTCAGCTGGTCATTCTCCGAGGCAGAGAGGGACTCTTCTCCTTACATCTCCCAGGGGGAAGTGAGTTCCAGGCAGCCGTGGGTCCCTGTCCAGCTGCTTCCTCTGTCTGGAGGGGACCAGAGGGTCAGAGACAAGGCTCCCTGTGACACTGAATTATCTGCCTGAGTGTGATTGTGCCTGCTGGGAGGGACGCTCAAGATTGTGTGAGCGTGTGTGTGTGTGCATATGAAAAATATTTATGCAGGGTTTTGCTTCAAGCACATCTTTGTTTCTCAAGGTTTAATATTCATCTGCTGCATGTCAACACGGTGCCAGTGTTCAGCTGAAATGCTGACACAAGTAATCTTGGTATGTCCTTTTAAAAATACTGCCCCATAGGGGGAGCTCTGACTGTTTACTAATGTAACATTCAACTCAGGCAGTTAGGGGATTTAAGTGATGTTAACAAGGTTAAAGCTGAAGATTGTTGCTTCACACCACCTTAGGTGAAGGGTACACTTCTGTCTTATTTCTTTCTTCTCAAGGAGAGAGAGCGAGGCCGGAGTATCCTGAAGTTTTTACCATTTGGAAAAAATAATGCCTGACCAGACTCTCCTCACACAGTATCTAATTTTGGGCTGCGTACTACTTTAAGTATACAGATTCATCCAGTACGTTCCTTACGCTGTCATACTCTGAGTTGTGACAGGAGACCAGAGTTTGAAAGAGATGACCGGGCAGAGGTGTATATCATTATCATGCTGAGTGGACACAAAGCTGGGAGAGACAGAGATTGGAAGAAACGGACAACAGACAGCTGTGCTGAGCTATGCAGCACCACAGAGTCAGGCTGTGGGCTGTCAGCAGGGCTGAGGTACGTCTGCTGCCTCTGTTAGAGAAGAGGAGGACAGAGCCCAAGTATGTTTTCATAATGTTGCTACTGTACTGTATGTATGTAGTGAAAAATGATGCTCAATATTTGATGTGTTCCAGGCTTGAAGATTGATTACGTTGTCAAATAAAGTCAACTCATTTGATTAATTTAGGTTCATTTTTCTCTCTGATCTACCTATAAAATGTTTTATCATTTTATGAGCATGTAATGCAAATAAACAGCAAAGTGAAAAGAAAGTGATTTACAAATTGAAAGAGTGATTTATTGTTGTTGTCATGATGGAAGTATAAAAATGGGTGCAGCAGAACAAAAAATATCAATTTAATTTTTCCCCAGAGATGGAATGTACATTTACAATTCTAATTCAATCAATTTATTTTTTTTCTGCTACTTTACTCTTCCACTTCACTTCATTTACAGATGCAAAAACTGTACTTAACTCCACTACATTTATTTGATTACTATAGTCACTAGTTACTTTGCAGACTGCAGGCTGCCTCAGAGCCCCAGTAGCACATTTTAATTTACTTTAACTTGGCTGTTTGTTGACTTTAATTTTCACCAGTAAAAGCAAGATTTAGTAAAATCAAGTCATATTTTAAGACGAAATCTAAATTTTTACTCGAGTCTGACTGTTGCGTAGCATACTTTTTACACCATCTTCTTCAACCTGACAAGTACTTTACCCACAATGCAATTCGGCTGCTAATTGTTTGGCTGGATGTTCAGGTGTGTTATGCTAACAGCCGCTAATGTAGCTTCGAGCAGAAAGGAGGAGCGAGCCGCAGAGAAGTTCTGGTAAGTTCACTTCTGTCGAGCTCTACACACGCAGACATGTATGTCATTTCTAGACACCCAACTGACCCAGACACGTCCTGAGGCATTTTTTTCATTCTTTGCACTTCTTTCACCAAATGTTTTAACATAGCTGTTCAGTCGTGCTCCCCTAGACCTAGAGCTAAATAGACTTAAAGTGTTGAAATGTCAAAGCAGCGACATTTACTGAAATACTGCACTTTAGTACAAACTTGAGAAACATTTATCTAGTTATTGTATTTTCATTTCATGCAACTTGTATTCTTCAACTCTAATGCATGTCAGAGGTAGGCTTAAAGTATTGAAGCCTACTTTTACTCCACTACATATATTTGACAGCGTCAGTTACTAGTTACCTGCCAGATTGCATTTTTCTTTTCATACCAATCCTGTGAAAACTATGTATCTGCAGAATTGGTGATTTAGAAAGTTCCTGACACGCTGAATACATTAAGTGATGCTTTGCTGTGGATCAAACTACCCAACAATATATATAAGGTGGTTAAAATGGGCTCAACCATAAACATCTACAGCAGAAACATGCAGCACACACATTAATGCAGTATTTGTATTAATCCATGAGATACAGTATACAACACTTTCAGGGACTATTTTACTGCACAATGAGTATTTTTGATAATTAGGTATATTTTGCTCACAATACTTACATATTAAAGTAATGTTTTGACTTTCATAAAAAATACAATAACATAATATATATAAAAACAATATAATGTAATATAAAACAAAATATATGTATGCTTTAAGTTAATGGTTTATGCAAAGTAAATCCATTACGTTACAATGCATAACTGTTTTTAGAAAAGTGCTTTTTGATGATATATTTCTTACTTTTCTGTCAATCAAGCTATCATTCCCAGGGGTGCAAAAGAGCTTTGGGTGACGGTTTTCTCCAGACTGGTGTTCCCTCACCTTTCATGCCCCTTTAGCATTTTTGCCATAACTCCTGCTGTAGTTTAATAACATGTAGCTTGTCACTACAAATGCATCCCTTTGTCGCTGCTCTACTGCAGTGTGTATGAGACTTTTAAGATAAGTGTTTCTCTGAACTACTGTAATCATCCTGTTGCATGAAGTGACAACATTAGTGCAGCAAATTACCCTGCTAAAGAGCTCATTATGAAGTTAATGAACAGTGCCTGTAGGTTTATTGTCTTGGGCTTGTTTTCCTATGTTTACGAAAAGCTTTTGCAATGAATCAAAAAGCGAAGTTAGCAGATTTTTGTGAATCAGTTATTAAACCTTTTTGGCCAGTTGGGTCATTCAGAGAAGATTTGCTTAGTTGTAATACCAGGTTGTGTCCTTAATGACATAAAGTGCAATAGGACTGCACACGATTTTGTTGTTTTTTTTTTTTTTAATCCAATTAACTATTGATATTTTTTAAATGAAATTTACTGTTATTCTTTTATGACTTGATTAATATCACAACAAATTTACCCCATCAACATTTTAAAACTTGTCATTTGTATTTCAGTGTTATTCAATCTTTTATTCAATTCATTTCAAACTTAAATTAATAAATATGACAAAGTATGCACTGCAGGACATTATTCCCTGACACAAAATAACCTGGTGTTAACTGGTAATCTGTGTAATCCTGATATATTTTATGTTTGGGTGGGGACAAAAAGTAGGTTTCAACATAGCAGGTTTGTCTTTTGGCAAACTGATCAGCGGGGATTCCCAACATGTCACACACACGGACCATCAAGTTACTCTGACACCACCGCACTGCCAGATCCATTGTGAATCCAGCCGCCCCGGGATGCTTCCGCTTTAAGTGTTGCTCGAGCACAGTGGTAGTACTGTTTACATCTGCATATTGCGTAAGTTGACGTAATCAGGTAATCAATTACATCAGTACGTCACAGGAGCCCTACTGTGCAACAGAAATTCTTTTTAAAAACGTAGATCAATATATTGCTTTAGGAGTACAATTATGTTTATTATTATGAAACATTATTTAACACAGCACAGGGCCTTTTCCAGTGTAGTTCTTAAAACTGTTGCACAAACAAAATAAAGGAGTTAAGCAAGAGGAAGACGTGAAATAACTGGAGAGGGCAGAAGGGACCGGAGGGAGTGGAGAATAGTCGAATATGGGACACAGACAGGACGACAGGCAGTATCTGTTTGCCTGATTCCTCAGTTCATTTCAGGTTAATTGAATCCTTTAAAAGTGCAGAGACACGTGAAAGAGGAGAGCGGGAGGTAAAGAGAGTAAGAGAGCCGCCCGTCACTGGTAATGGCCTGGTTTGTTTGTTTTCATATCCATGGTAGAGAACGTGACCCAAAAGTAACGCTGCAGCATTACTCTGACAGCCGAATGTCTCTCTTAGTGCTGCCTGCAGACAAAAATATCCCTGTCCACCAGCAAGAGGGCAGTTATAAAAACCTATATAGCCTTTATGACACTAAACTTTTGCTTCGCAGATACCGAGAAACTAAGAATATCAATCGCACTGCTGCAAGAATTCAATCACGTTTCAGCTCTCCTCCCTCTCTCTTTGCATATTTCTTTTCTGTTGATGCATCCGGTTTCCTCCACTCGTATTGCTGTTAGCTGATTAGGGAATTGCTCCTTTCATTGACGGATGCTTTCATTCTCTCCTTTTAATCAAGCCTGTTAGTACTTCTTAATTAAGACATCACAGTCGCGTTTGATCACTCTTGCTTTTCTGCATGTGTGCGAGAGAAAAGAGAGGGAGAGAGTGAGAGAGTGTACAAAAGAGTGGGGATCCTCCACCAGTCCCTATTCTGTGTGTGAAGATGACTGAACAGCTTCAATTGGGGCAGACACACACCTCCTCCAACTCTTTTCTGCCAGCCCTTGAGGCTCGCGGTGTGTACGTCTCCCAAGCCAACAGGCGTCAACCTCCAGAGATCCATACTAGACAGATGGTATTGGAGGCTGGGTAGGACGGCTATCGAGCTCCCTACTGTCAGTTTGTTGTGATGATCACACACACCAGCCTGTCAATACTCACAGTCCACTAATCAAAGAGTGGAGGGAGGAAAAAAAACACAACCCAACACAAAGACTATTTAGAAGGCAAAACTTAACTTTTGCTGGATTTCATTAAAGAAGTGAAAACTTCTGAAAGTAACACTTCACTGTGTGAATAGGACAGTGAAGTGTTACTTTATTAGCCTGCCTTTGGCCTTGGTGTCCGTCCCGTCCCGTCCCGTCCCGCCCCCCCCCCAAGGCAGCCAACACTATTAGTGCTTCTTGCCTCTAATGGTGCGGGTGTGGGTGGGATTATGCAGCATGGAGGGGGGCCACTGCTGTACATACAGTACAGGGTCCTAATGGAAAGCTATGGGACCTCTATCCTCAGGCAAGGAGTGATGCATAGAGGGGAGTGCGGGGGGGATGACAGAAGCCTTAGTCTGACAGGCCTGACCTATATCCCCCTTTGCTTAATAGAGAGAGAGGGAGAGTAATTGGCAGATACGTGTTTGCAGTTTCTGAACGCTCTCTTTCTCGATGGTGTTTCCTGTCGATATAGAGCAGCTCTTTAGGAAATGTGTGTGTTTGGTAGAGACCCAAGTTAATAAGACAAGCCTGCTCTCAAGTTTATTTGACACAAAACAGTCAACTCTTTTAACATGATTTAACATGATTCTAAGTCCAACTGAAACAAACTAAGCTGTGTGTGTCTGTCTTTCTCTCTGATGGTCGGTCAATTAGTCAGTCAGTCAGTGTGTGTGTGTGTGTGTGTGTGTGTGTGTGTGTGTGTGTGTGTGTGTGTGTGTGTGTGTGTGTGTGAGTGTGCTTGTGAGTCAGAGGGATTAAGGTACACTGTGTGTGTCCGTCTGTGTGTATGTGTGTGTGTGTGTATGTGGTCCCCCTGGCATGTCCTGGATCCTGTAGTGGGATACGCAGCCCTTTCTGCCTGGTTTACTGATGGGGGCTGTTCGGCTTCCAGACAATTTAGCAAAGGAAACTCTGCACAACAAACATAAACAGACGCGAGCCGATCCAGGCAATAACAGAGAGAGAGCAAACACAAAGAAACACACAAGCGCGGACAGTGACACACGTGTAGATATGCAAACAAAAGAGTTAATTATGAAGCACGAAGGGCAGGGATGAGCACATACCACGTGGATGGGGAAAAGCAAACTCGCTGCACTGTTAAGCCCAGTGACACTTCGCTTTCCACCATCATCTACACAATCACTCTCTCTTCTCCCCCATTTTCTCACTACAAACTCTACGGATTAGAGCTCGCAGCTTCCCTTTTTCTCACAACGAGCCAAGTCCATTTGCCCCTAAGGTAAAGGAGGGCAGGGGCAGAGAAAGGAAGAAGAGAAAGGGGAAAAAAGAGAGGTCAGAATGGAAAACAACTTAGATCCTTGGAGCGGGGCATGGGCCCGAGTGGTGATGGAGAGCTGGCATGGGGAAGCAGAGGATTGCGTGCGTGTGTGTTTGTGTTCCTCTTCGGTCACTGTAGTTCAAAAGCTGAACCGCGTCCAAGCCTTGGTAATGATGCAGTCGGCCACAACAGACTACAATAACCAACAGTCTATGGCTGGCCAATTACTGTCTGCCGCAATTATATTTCCAATTCAGAGGTAACAGGGGAAAGTGGCCCAACTCAACTAATCATTTCGAGCAATTACTTTTAAAACTAATTAGAATGTCAGGTTCGGCTGTGCGTGCCTTAGCTTAGGGGAGGTTTTTGTTTGTGTTTTTGTTGCTGTTTTCACTTTGTCAAATGGGTGGACTTGAAAGGAGAGAGCAGGAGGAGGGGGCAATATCAGCAACAGTGCAAGCCAAACATCAACCACAGCCATGGATTGAGAGACTTGGTCATTATGGGACTTTAGTGAGTTTGGGGAATCCATTGTGTAAGAGAGAATGCTGTGCTCATTCTGTTGATGCCGGGCACTTTGCTCCACTGGTGAAATGAGTTCTTGGTGATGTCAGCTGAAATGCTGTGAGAGAGCGAGCGATCCGCAGATCTGTGGAGCCTCTGGACTGGACGGACGGAGAGAGACGGAGGGACGTGAAGGAGACACTTTGTCATAGAACATCAACAGTCTGTGTTCAGCTTAAGACTTAACTGAATTCATGACAAGCTGAGAAAATGTTGCAGTTGTCAGTGTTGCAGAGTTGTACTGCAAAGGTCACATACCGGAGGATTTGAGAAGATTAGAGAGTTTACAATTTGGATAAATACAGTGCTTGTGTGATAATTCAATATTATCATTTTCTGGCCTAAAAGGAACTTTGAATTGATTATGACACAATCTCGGTTGAAGACTGCACAGTTTGTGTAATGTAGTAAGAAGTAAAAACTATAGAGCAAATTATATAACTGGCACTCAGTCGAGGGCATACCTCTGCCAAGGCCCAGCAGTCCCCTCTTGTATTCACTCACTAAATATCAGCCACCTAAATATGCCTGATTTTTTTCATCAAGATCCATGCATTATTTATTGCAAAGTTAAAGAAAATGTTGGAAAATGACCAATCTCACAATTTTATAGTAAGTGAGAATACATTGCTAGATCCATCACTTTTTTTGGATCCTTACCAAAAGTTAATGGGGTCTATTCTGATTTGAGAGAACATCCTTCATACAAGTTTGTGGGAACCCAGCTAGTAGTTTTTGTGTAATACTGCTGACAAACAACCAACCAACGAACAGCACGGGTTAAAACATAATCTACACACATAGGTAAACAACATGACATGTTTGGGAGATTCTTATGATGAGTTAGCACAGAAGTTAACTAAAAAGAATTAATGTGCAATATCTAATAATTCTTCTTCTGTATTACATGCAGTAATAGTTTCAATAGAGGGTATTCACAGTAACATTGGGAATAATGACAGTGTCATGTCATAGAGAGAGAAAACAGATTAAACAGACATGCAGTAAAACTAAATAAAACAGTTTAAAGGACCTTTTCTAAAAGCTGCTGCTGCTTAAAAATATGATTGTGGCGTGTAGGTGAATATTCAATGTCTGTGTGTGCCAATGTTTCCAATCGGAAAATCTGCAAGATGGGCTGTGATATATATTTTATGAGTCTTGGGGTTTCTTTTTATACCATACCACTCTTAGACACGCAAATACATGCTATACATACAGCTGGTTAAGCGACCGACCGACCGACACACACAGTGACTTGTAAATGTAAAAAGCTTGCTTTAAAAAGAAGCGGAGGCCTCAGCTCAATAAGGCTGATTCATCCCATAATGCACAGCAGGAAACTCACGCAAGTCTAGTCCAAATGTGTAGTTACTTCATGTAGATATTAAACACATTTTGATTTATATTGTGCTCTAATGAATGCTTTATTTTCCCATTGCATTCTTTGCATGATAACATTGCTAAATACATGATATTGCAATCTTACATAATATGTGATACTTATTCTTGTCTCTTCCCTCACTTTAAAATATTGTTCATCATGACAAATATACTATAGGTCCCGCAATTATTTAATAGAAAAACCTAGAAAGTTGTATTATTCAGTGTTTGCTTCAGGCTATGATGGTCTAAATAAATATATATTTATACACACATACATACACACACACACACACACACGCACACACACACACGCACACACACACGTGCTGTCCACAAACAAACAAAATCACAGAAAAATGCCTCTGGTAGTTGTCATAACGGGCCGCCCCTGATGGAGTGATGTCTCATTAATAGACGGCTTGCAGCAACAGAATGGCGTTACCTCTCCCACTTTTACTGGGCCATAGTGACAGTTCTGCTTTTATCAACAAGCGTGTTTTTACTCCCTGCTCCATCACTCGGACACATTCACACTGGAATTTTTCTTCTTATACTATACAAATATAATGTTATTGATGAGAGCAACAATAAAGGTATCAAGTTGTCATCGGAAAAGGAGACAAATCTATTAACAGTCTTCTGGGAAGGAAACAGCTAGCATGGAGAGTAAAGCTGTTTAGCCAGAATACTCTCATTATATAATTGTGCTACATAGTGTTTTTAAAAATGATTTGCAACTGTGATTTTAATATGGACTCTTGAGAGACTAGCCTTGAGCTAAAGGAGATCCCAAAAAAGCAACAAACAAAGAAGAAATGTTTGAGAAGGCACACACTGATGGAGTGACAAATGAAAAACGTGCACATTAAAACTTTTAAAAGTGGTGGTACAACAGTATATACGACATACGTGACAGAATAACACCATTAAAACTAAAACAGAAAAAATAAGTAAGATGTGCCATTTGAGCTCAAAACTGCTGCACCTCATTTTTGTAAATCCTGTGTCTCAGTGGAGAACTGAAGTTGTCTTTTTAAGATTTTTGCTTTGTTCGATTAAAGGTTCAGCATTTTGTGCTGCAGGAAGCATTATCATGACTAGTTTCTCCCATAGAGCCATCATCAGTTTATTGTTTAAAACATCAGTCAGAGTGTTTCCTGTTAATTCCTTGCTCCTTTTTTCTTTCATGCAGCTTAGTTTGTTTTTGTTTTCTAACACTGATGGATGGCTGATTTGGACTCAAAGTTACAAATTAAACAAATTGAGAAGGGAATGCACTTTATTCTCATAACAATTTGTTTCATGCCATTGCACAGTCATGTAATTATCATTGTGCTAATTACTAATTAGGTAAAATGGATCCACAATTGTTGATTGTTATTTGTTATCTAATGCACTATGTGACGAGGTTGAAAATAGTTGAACTGAATGTTTGCTTTCTACTTTTGCGTGGCTGTTGTCCTTACTGATGCACAATTAGCTGTCCCATTAAAATGCCTCATTATTTACAGTTAAACATCTGTAATTGATGTTTGTCTTCATCGGTGCCTGGACCAATTCTTGTTTGAGCATCATGCCCATTATGTTCACTGCGTGGATCTCCAGGCTGGAGATTTGAACCAGAGCTTTCTGGAGTGTGCACACTGTGAGGGAGAGGGGTCGAGATGGAAGACACATAGCGTGGAGGGGCAGTGTAGCAACCAAAAGTGGAAAAAGAGGAGAGGTACTTTGATTGACAGTTGTCTGGCCTGGTGCCTGCTGAGGTTGTTCCCCCCGTCGACTGCTATTATCAGCAGAAGGACTTCCCCATCGCCTTGGCAGGGCCTGTGTCACCCCTCTCCCCTGGAGGATGCTATCCCATTTGGGAGGAGATGAATAGGGGTCCCCTCGCCCTGTATGAGGTCTGTGTGGACAGAATCTTTACAGAGGGAGCACAGTGGAGTAAACAGGCTTTATGTCAACACCAGCATCTCCGACGTCTCTGCAGAAAACACACTGCCTCAAAGCAACCACTGGCCCTCCAATAGTCGGGTGTCAAATTGATCCGTTCGATGATGTGGTTGTGGAAGACTGGCCAATTCAATTTACTGTCCTCCAGTTTTTAGATATTTGTAATTTGTCATTTTAATGTGAAAACTAACTTTAAAAAATAGCTAAATAGACTATTTGTAATAATACACAGCAAATATATTTAATGAGAGTTTGTTCATTGGACTTCGAGTGTTTATAGTTTATCCACATTGATGTAAGTTCCTTTACAATACTGTACTGTACTTAAGCAATTTTGAGATACTTGTACTTCAGGAGTATTTATATGTTGTGCCACTTTATACTTCTACTCCATGACATTTTAAATACAGACATTATCCTTTTACTCACCACGTTCATTTGGCAACTTAAGTTGTATCAATACCTTGACACTCCTGAACACTACTTTTTTCAATACTAATTTTATTGAATCTGTTTTAACAAATTACAATACACGTAAATGTGGTGAGCCCCGTCTCCATTTGTAACCTAGTGTTTTGCCTGCATGCCTCGATACAGCCAATCGCCAGCTTGATTATTATTGCTTTTCTTACTCACTGGCTCACTGACGCTTATGAGATCAACTCCTTATGTTTTGAAATTTGGTATCGAATGACAGGTCATTGTTTGATGCTTGAAAAGTATCCAGGCAATTTAGTTGGTGCCATAAATGTTTAGAGTTCGATTATCCAGGCCTATCCGAGCTAATGTAGTGCATTTTTAAGTATATTTATTTGATTTGCAATTAGATAAAAAAAGAATTGGCCAGGCCTATAACCAGTTGAACCTTAGCATAACGTACATACAGTTTTTTTTAAAAAATGTACTTTTACTTTTGTATTTAATTTATATTTATTTTATTTGATGTTTGTAATTTTTATATCAAAACCATGAGACTTTTATTTCAACAATATTCTTATGGGTGGCCCACCTTTGCCAAAGTAATATTTTAGCTTTCTTTTACTCAAGTATGACTTTTTGGTACTTTGACAACAGTGTTTATCCACCTGTGGATTTACAACACAGATAGTGTCAGCTGCGGTTCAGAAACTGAAATTCCAACAGCTGTCTGTCACTAGGAGGTTTAGCTAAGCTTTGCAGGTATGACATCCTGTAATGAATCTTGGAATTAAAGTGTGGTGACGGGGTGTGAGGCCACACAGTAGCAGAGCAGCTCTCGTTTGTGTACCGAATGAATCATTACTGTATAAATGTAATATCTTTTTTTTTTTTTAAGTGCGCATTAGTCATTCAGTTATGGTAATTAAAAACTATTTGAGTGATTCTGACGTGTAACTGATGGAACAGCTTGTCACGACATTTGTCCCCACTTTGGCGTTTGAAGCTGCGTGTCTGAGAGTATTTGAGGGTGCACGGTTCATTTCTAAAGGAATGCAGACAGCTCACAGACAACACACAGACAGCTGCACTGTCGGCTGATTGGCATGTTCAATGTACTGTGTGTAATACAAGTAAATCCTTCACTTAGGCAGGTGTGTGTGTGTGTGTGTGTGTGTGGCTGTGTGTGTGTGGGTGATAGAGAGAGAAAGAGAAAACACAAGAGACCTGGAGAGAAAAGAAAGAGTGTGTGCAGGTGTCACGGACGGTTTTATTAAATTTTTGTTCTTTTGACAGCATCCCTGCAGCGGTGGGTGTGGCGAGCCTCTTGACTCGCTCCTAAATTTACATGTGTTGTTCCTACTTACCCTGGGATCAACGGTGAGCAGGCCACCGGGAGGGCGAGTCTCAGGCAGGACACATGTGAGTGCAGACGGCTACAGTTTGAAGTCTATGTCTAATATTATCACACATATGGTTTTCCCTCCATTCATGAGCCATCTGGGTAAATGGTTGCGCTTTTATCTGCAGCATTGTGGCCCTAATGTGCTTAGTGACTGTGATAAATACAGAGGACAGTGTCCCCGGTGAGAAACTATAGAGATGTATTGCACACTTTATGTATACCTGGACACCTGAACCCACTCACCTACTCTGACACCCCAGCTTTCAGCCTGCGACAGCCTTTAGCTGACCATATTTGGATCTTCCTGCACCCCCCCCACCACACACACACATGCACACAGAAGCACACTTCTTCACTCTCAATTTAACCCTGGTGTGTGATGGGGCCCGTGGTTAGGCTCCTTGCGGGTGTTAATGGCCAATGGAGCAGATATCGTAATGAGTGATCAATCTAGTTGCTTGCCGTCACAGCAACACATTAGCCATTCATACAGATTCAGTCCACTTGCCCGAGCAGAAGATCTGGATGCATATTTAATGTTTATCTTTTACAGATCTCATTTAAGCGGACCTGTTCGTAAAGGAAAGTCTTTGAAAAGGTGGCAAAGTCCATGTGAAGCCGGCGCCCGCCTGACATCAAACAAGCTCGCTCTGGAACTCCCAAGAAGTGATACCTTTTCTTTTGACTGAAGAAGCAGGACATTCTGCAGCCTCCGTTAATGATAATGAGTTTACACTATATTTCAATTAACGCTAAAGCTCGCATTACTTCAATTAAAAAGAGACTGGAAAATAAAATGTGGCAGGAGATGAAAGAGACAGTGATGCACATAATGTCAAGACCGAAACGCATGAGGAGAATCACAGCAACCTTGGGAGATCGGGAGAGAGGAGGAGAGTCGCTGAGAGTGTCTGCTTTTAAGTACCTCAATCATGCACCTGTCACTCCGTTTCTTCACGTAGACGTCAGTGTTTACCAAAATGAGGGCTGACAGAAGACATCAGTGCTGGTTTGTGTGCAAACAGCTTGTGTGGACGGTCTCATGGAGCCAGCCACACTGATGTATTTTTTACAATCGTGCAAGATCCCATTTAAGGCTGTTTGAAGCAGGAAAAACTTTCGCTTGTCGGGAAGTAATTTTTTGGTGCAACAGCACGGGTACGACATTGTGCATGTAGCGCTAATACATAACAGTTCCCCTTCTGTGCCTCGGTGGCAGGCTGATTGTGATTATTATCCCAGGCTGGTGGAATATGTAACACATGAAGTATCTCGGTATGTTAAAATAACCCTGAATATATTTGCAATGGAACCCCCATTTCCGAAAGCTCAACAAATTGCAGCATCACGCATCCCAAGTCACCCGAACGAAGTCTGAAAGCAGGTTTCAGGCAAGGCTGGTTCCAATTCAACTGTGATAAATGGGCAGATAAGACAATCAGTGCGCACCGTGACATAGTGCAGTGTTAGCTGTCAGACCAGCACTCTGCTGGGGTAGTCCAGGTGCACCCATGCTCCCGCAGCCAAGGAAGGAGGGAAAAGCAAGGGCACAAGGCGGTGTCTTGCCGCCTTTGTGTATAAATACCCAAACTACAGTATTAAATGTGGCTATTAGTTGGAGCCTAGTGTATGGTTTGTATCTACTCCCTTGTTAGATGTGTGCATGTTATATAGGGAAAGATCTTTATGGAGAGAGTATATTAAGG
This sequence comes from Acanthopagrus latus, assembly GCF_904848185.1. Taxonomy (NCBI): domain Eukaryota; kingdom Metazoa; phylum Chordata; class Actinopteri; order Spariformes; family Sparidae; genus Acanthopagrus; species Acanthopagrus latus. The sequence goes on from NC_051042.1 coordinate 24,831,138, forward strand.
ACTTGACGCAGATCATATCACAGTGCCCCCCACCCGCCCAGGATGGAAAACGGGCCTGCGGTTGAGAAACCTGTTCCTGTGTGAAGTGGTGAGTTGGCCAGAAACCTAAATACCATTCTCCAATGACTGACAAATGTAAACTGTGTGCTTGGCTGGCTGAAGAGTGTATGAATGGAGCAGGCTGCTTGAAGTGCCTCTGCTGTATTGTTTTGGGGAAATGTGTACATGTGTACATGATTCACTGTCTCCAAAGGGTGCCAAGTCACAACAGGGGAATGCCCACGCTGCACTTCTCTCATCTCTAGGATACAATAATGAGTCTAATTGTGTGTTTGCACTTGTACACATCATCATGCCGCTCTTATTGCCTCTCTTTCCTTGCTCACTCTCAGCGTCGGAAACAAGTGCTGCTCTGCACGCAAAGCTCCTGCTAAAACCTCGAGCCAAAGCACCTTGGTGCGTATAGCATAGGCGAGATGCACCCACACCACAGCCTGACAGAAATACTTACATTTATACGACTTCATTGTTGATGCTGCTGCGTTTATTGCCCTCAGCACTCTGATGACTTCACATTCATGTCATGTACAGTAGCTTATGCGTACGACTATTTATTTATTTATTTTTTACAATGGACAAAGATTTAATGAAAAGTGATATTTTATCAGTCCACAAGGTCATCTGGGAGATGTATTAAAACAACATCTCTGTAACAGTTGTGTAAATATAGTGTTTTCAGAACACAACGAGGGCTTTTATGCAGGATCGTAGAATGGCCCTGTGGCAACGTCTGGGACATGGAATATTTTATGTAGAGCTGAATATTTTGTCAGAGTGCAAGGTACATGATCAGCTCTTAACAGTAGTCATAGTATTCTGCTGTGGATGAAGACTGTTGAGATTTTTTTTTTTTTTTTGTGGAGTTGTGGGAGCTGAAGCACAGGGAGAGAGAGAGGGGAAGAGAGAGAGAGAGAGAGAGAGAGAGAGAGAGAAAGAGAGAGAGAGACGCTGGTTCAAGAGGTTGATATGACAATACTGCCACCTAGAGGCGTGGGGAGGAATGAGGAAGACTTACTAAAACCTCATTCAGGATGCCATAGTTGATGACAAAAGCCACAGCTCAACTAAATACATGTGTATCCCTTTTTTAACAGTATTTATAGTATATCTGTAGTGTCAAGTTGAGGCATATTTGTGAATATGTGCACCTGCATGTTGATGCACATTTTTGTTGTGGTTATCAAAAGGATGGGAAAAGGCCTTTCTGGCTACATTATAGTTACATCAGGTGGGTCATCCGCCGGATGTCATCTCCATTGAATCCCATCTGGCCCGCAGAAGTAACCCGGCACACGCTGACCTGCTCTCATTTGCTATCAGAGAGACAGAGGCGCGGGACACGACTATAAAGAAGAGGAGAAGCGGAGGAATAGAGAGGCCTCACCTGTGAACCAGAAATGCCTCGTTCAGGTGGGACCTGTCTTGACCTGTTGCCACGGGGACCCTAATGTAAGAGGTGAAAGGGGGTGGTGGGGGGGAGTGGCCATCTGGTGTGTGTTTATCGGTCTATCTGCGTTTGTTTATGTAGCCATCTAAAGGATATTAATAGGCCAATGTGTTTTTCAAGCAGCTGTCACCGTAAATGACATGAAAATATGATAAACAATTTGAAACTTTGCTCAGTACAATGTGAAAATTCAACATCAATTTCTTCATAAAAGGACATGACATCAAGTCTAAAGGTGACCTGCATTGATTATTTGAAATATTCCCCTGCAAACTAGTCAAGGACTAAGGTCCCCAGAACACTGTTTGAGGCTAGAAATGTAGCTAACTGTCTTTCCTTTGAGTTTGTTTGTTTGTTTGTATATTCAGTCATGAAAATCAAAAGTAATTTCTCACCTCATAAAATCTCTTCCTCAAAGCTATGTAATGCAAGTTTAATACACACATAAGAAATCATTTAGAATATGTATATATATTTATGTAACTCCTTTAAGATATGGATGGATCTTTGTACAAGATATACAGTGTGTGATTTGAAGCTAAAAGACTGAACTGTGAAAACCTCTGTCAAGTCATCCTCTTATTTTGTGTATTTAGACAGCTAAAATTCTGAAAAATTGGAGCCAGTTTATTTGTTATGTGTGATGTGAAGTCTTTCTGCTGTCAGAATGTAAGCAAGGGTGCACGAACGGAAAGAAAATCTAATGAGTTTGCCTCTTTTACAACATATTATTTTATGCTACCTTGACACTGCAAATATGATGTATCAGTATTTTCATTACAGTGTGTCATCTGCATTTAAGTACCATCCTGACCGCAGATGTGTGGAACGACAGAACTGAACAATATAGAAGCTTGATTTGTTTCTGTGTGTGTGTGTGTGTTTGTGTGTGTTTAACCTCTGACCTATTTTCTAGTTTTAAATCCCAGTATACTTTTTGTAGCATCACGATTTGACTTCCTATAGCATGATAAGACATTTTTTTAAAGAATACTCTGACAATGACAATAATGTGATCCTCTATTTTTTACAGTCAAAGGTCAGCTCCTTCTACAATTGTAACAATAACAGTCAAAACAAAATCACGCACACTAATCGGAACAATAACATACACCGACTCAGACAGGGAGTGACCTTTGTTGTTTATACGTTGGCGCTGGTTGTCTGATGATCCACACTCCTGCACGCAAACACATGTGCAAGCATGCACAAACATACAACATGGGCACACACTTACCTCTGGAGAGAATCTGAAAAATCTAATTGGGATTTAAATTGGTTAGAGGCCTGGGGGCCTTGTTGGCTGCATGGTTTTGTCTGTCTCTTGGTTTGTTCTCTCTAAGGTCATTTAGAAAGTGCTTGTTTAGGGATGAGTGATTAGCAGAGATGTCCAGGGGCTTCCTACTCATCTGAGGCTTCCTGGAAAGGCAGGGTAGACCTGCTACAGTGGCATGGCTGAACAGTGCAGGCTCCGGGGGCTTTGCCATCCAATACAGTGGGGATTGTGCTCGGTGAATCAGTGTCATGGAGGCGGCTGTGTTTAAATTGCATGTGCTGTGATATTCTATTGTTCCAGATTATGGTCCAGGTTTGGTTATTCTCAAGTTGAGGTATTCCAGCAGCGTTTTATTCTCTGACGCAGACTCTCTAATACCAAGAGACAACATGTTACCACGTTTAAATGATGGCATCAAATGTGCACGCACACACACACACACACACACACACACACACACACACACACACACACACACACACACACACACACACACACGTGTGCACACGCAGGCTAACACATGCACACAAACAGACAAGCATGCGATGTAACAAAGTCCTCTGTTGACCCTGACATCCAATTTAACAAACACCAGTTTAAAGTCCTGTTGACAAGAAGCAGGAAGCGAGAAGAGAAAGAGGATATGACATGAGGAGAAATCGGCTCCTTCTGTTCCTTGTCACTCCATATTATTGAAGACTTACCCAACATGCACCTGGGGGAATCAGTGTCTGTCCACCCGAGTCTCTCTCTGTCTCATGTTGCTCTCTCTAACACACACACGCACACACACACACACACAAATGCACACACACAAATTCCCTCTATTTCTCTTTGCTCTCTGCTTCTTTTCCTCCTTGTCTTAATCAATTGGCGCCTACTGTACACTCTTTTTTTTTCGGGGTCCGGCGTGGGCATGTATGTCAGCCTGTGTATGTTTATACATATGCGTACATGTGTGAGCAGATGTTTGCTCGGGGCAGTCTCACATGTCCGTCCCTGATAGCTCAATGGAAATGTGGGACAAACTGAAAAATCACAAAAGAACTTCAGCACACATAATGAATAACTCATAACGTCTGCGATCGGTTCATCTCCATCAAATCATATCGCCCTCATTTTTTTTGGCCTGACTATTCATTACATGACAATTTATTATAATTTGCATTATTTCTATGTGTTCATGGAGGAGGAAAAATACATCTGTTAATAGCGCAAAAATCCCTTGATAACGTCCCTGCAGGATAGGCTTCTCCTCGCCCATCTGATATTAATAGGTCTTAGAAACACAGCTATAGTTATTACTGTTATTTATATATTTTACCTCACAAAGCCGGCATACCTCAGTGAGCACCAAATATATTTTGTCAAACTCTTTAATGGTAATTTAATGAACCGTGACCTTTTGGATGACAATTAATGCCAGATGTATTTCCACAGTCTTCATTTATTACTGGCTAATTTTACCTTGCCTGCGTTTTTCTCCTGTGCAGATATTCATGCAAGTCTCATCTAAATGAGCTCTTCATCATTAGTTAGCCTCACTGGCACAAAGACTCCCCCGTCCACTTCCTGGATCCAGCTATCACTTCTTAATGAATATGTTTATGAAAAGCAGGGCATGAGTGATTTTGATGATCTTGAGATGATAAAAGCGAGCTGGATGCATTTATTATCGCAAACAATTTATATCTAGACTTTGAGATGTGTGTCGCAATCCTTGTTAAAGGTGCATTATGTAGTATGAAGACATTTTACTTAGAAGAGAAAGATCATTTACCGATTTTCTTTTTTATGCCTTGACAAACTGAATAAACAAACTGACCTTAAAAGAGAACACAATTTCATACTGTTTTACTTTGTTTGTATGTGGCGGACCCTTTTTAGCTTCAAACAGTGTTCTGAGGGCCGTATCCTCCTCTGGGGAAAAAAACAACATTTCTGTTATTATTACCTCATTAATATTGTAAATATAGAAATGTTGAGTTTGAATTTCTTGTCCCTTTAACAAACAAATGTGGCACTATTGATTATTTCATTGGAATAACTGATCCAGAACCAACTGTGTTCTAGGCATCCTCATGAGGTGCTTTTAATTTTTAAGCCTTATCATAAGTCTGGAACTGTTGTTTTTTTGGATCAAGTGAGACAGTCATCACAAGATCTCAGAAATATCTCGTTTCCTCTCGTTCCTTTTTTTTACCCTCCTCCCCCCACCCCTTCTCACTATGTTTCCAGTCTATCATACATCCCCCCCTTACTGGGATCAGTGGGGCCATCACGCGCGCACCTTTGATGTCTCCCAGAGTTAAGCTGGTTTTGAAGTCAGATTAGTGAATTGTAAACACCCTTTTAGACCTTCAGACTCTCTCTGCAGAATGAGGGAGAGCGAGCGAGGGAGAGAAAGTGAAAGAGTTGTGGGATTAACCCGTACACTATGGCTCAAAGGTTAGCCCATGTATAATCACTCGCCGTATTGCCGTGCGCGAAATCATAAATTGAGGTGTTCAACTCGTTTATCATTTGCTTCTCTCCTCCTGTCTCATCCTTTTTTCTTTTTCTCTTTTTTTTTTGGGGTGGGGGGGATGCTATATGGAAATGGCTGGATTGAAGCAGACAGTAGATATGTGTGGGAGCAAAGAGTGCCCTCTCAACTCACACACACACACACACACACACACACACACACACAAAGGCATACACGCACATATATACACACGTGTGCGGAGAGAGGGCAGTGTTTTTCAGACGAGAAGCCCGTCTGTCTCTTTCACATTCCATTAGTTCCTGGAGCTACATCAGAGGGCAGAGAGAGCACACAGACATTCCTGCAAGACGCAGATGTCAGGATCAAAAGTCAGACTGACTCCTGTACGCAGCAGGGGGAGAAAGGCAGAGAAGAGAGGAAGAAAAGAGAGCAAGAGAGCAAAGGAAAAGAAAGAATTTATGCCGGCGATGGCGAGAAAAAAAGCGTGGCCGCATCTTTTTGAACATCCTGTGTGTTGGAACCCATAAAGGCATTACAGTCTCCTTCAACAACTCCCACAATTTTCTGCAAACAAAGGCCTTATCCGCTGCCTCCATCTGCACCTGTAATGATTTGTGTATTTACTGTTCTCAGGGCTATTGTTGCTATTGTTACTTACTGCTCTCTCGCTGCCAGGCTGATGGGAAACCATGCACCATGCTGCCTACATCTTGTGCCTTGTTTCAGTTATTAAAAGGCACGGGACCAGATGGTGTGTGTGTGTGTGTGTGTGTGTGTGTGTGTGTGTGTGTGTGTGTGTGTGTGTGTGTGTGTGTGTGTGTGTGTGTGTGTGTTTGTGTGTGTGTGTGTGTGTGTTTCTCCAGGTCTACACTTTGGCTCCAGGCTCTTTCAGAACTGGCACAAGCCCAACTGGGTCATCCATGCAAAGACTCTCTCTCTCTCTCTCTCCTCCGCACCAAGAGCGCATCTGTGTAGGCCTTTACATGGGGAATGTGTGTGTGTGTGTGTGTGTATATATATGTCTGTGTGTAGAGATACAGTATGTGTTATAGAAAGGCTGGGGGTGCAGGGCAAAGTATGAGCGCTCCTCAACAAACCATGAATTCTGTTCTGCATATGTCCATCCCTCCTCCTGGGTCTTTCCGTCTCTCGCTCTTCTCTCTGTTTATTTTCCATCTCATTTGTCTTTTTTTGTTTTTGTTTTTGTTTTTTTTATCTCTTCCTTCCTCTCATCTCTAGCCAGCAGAGCAGCCAGGTGAGCACTCAGTCAAGTGATTGAGTGATGCTGTTTTTTGCCGTTTCCACAGGAGAACTATAGGAGGAGGCGAGAGACGAGAGGAGAAAATAAAGGAGCACTGTGGGATTAGAAAAAAGCAAGAGGGAGCCAAGGTGGGGAACAGCGAGCTGCAGACATATGTGCAGGGACACTGAAGGTAATGGCAGGGGATAGGCGGGTAAACACTTTCAGCGCTGGGCTAAGAGAAAGATAGGAAGACAGAAGGAGTTAAGAAGAGCCATGGGCCTAGTAGAGCTGTCAAGACGGCCGGGGAGCTGTGGGACTGCAGACTGTCAGGAAACATCGTGTCCTTCCATGAAACAACCAGAACTTGTCTCAGAGCACAGCGTGGTCATGATTGTACATATGTGTCTTTTAAATACTAGAGCACTATTTTAATATCTCCACATAGATCCTTCTCAGATATATTTGCATGTCACCGTTACATTAAGCTGGCTTGAGATGAGATGTCAGAGGCTGGGATTCAGCTTGCAGCTTCGCCGCAGAAGTATTATCCATCATAGTGCGTGTATTTCATGTGAATGTGACAAAGATTGAAGTTTGACAAGCAAGAGACTTCCTGTTTGCTTCAAGGAGAGCTTTCACTTTGTGTATGCTCCAAAGAAATCCCATTTCATGCTACTTTACTGCTCCAGACCGATATTGTACTTTTGACTCCCAATAAAGCTATAAAACTAGTCACTCTTAGATTCTATTGATGGATTGATCGTGCTACCCAACAATATATAAAGTACTAAAACGTGCAATGTGAAAGAGCTGATCACCTGTCAGATTCGTACTCTAAACAAATAGGGGGCAGTATATCACAATAGTAATAGCTACCTACTGCTAACTGTAGCCGTAGTTCAGTTAGCCATGCATGTAGTTGTTCTTATAGCTGATCACCTGGAGTGGGTGCTTGGAGCACTGGAGGAGTGTTGGGGTTTACACAGGCAACGCAATACATAACAAAAATTCTGTTGACTTTTTTTGTTAATTTCTGAATGTTTTAAACTAAAATTCTTCCATATTATACCTTTCACGTATAATCCAAAATTTCCTGGAGGTTTTGGCATCAGGCGACCAAATGAAACCACCACTACCTTGAATAGAAATGTAGATTCCTCTGCATTTGAGTGTTATTTGAAATGTCTGAGATAAAATATATAACAAGTGTCCGATTATGTTGTAGATGGTTAATGTGGAAAATGAGCGCCACTCTTACTATTGTCAACAACACAGATGTAGCAATAATTAAAATCAAAAAAATAATATGACAACCTCTTTTACTTCTGGTATAATTAGATTTTTCCTACTTTCCCTTAAAGCTCTAAGTACGTCTTCCACAAGTGCAGAAAGGGTTCTTGTGTTTCCTTGCGCATCTCCTCACCTAACCCGACGCAATGTGTAAAGTGTACAGTAAACACTGTATATGTGTGTACAAAAGATCCTCACTGCTTGACGTCTACCTATTGTCCTACCTGTCTCACAGCTCATCTCGCCCTCCACCACCTGCCTCTCAGCCCGCAGAGGCAGAGGGCGCTGATTACATTAATCCTCAGAGGGCTGACCGGATCGATACAGAGTCACCGTTCAATCCGATACAATCACAGGCACTCGGTAATGAGAGGGGGGAAAAAACAGACAGAGAAGAGAGAGACAAGAATACTGGTAAAGATCTGTTCAGTGTTTTTCTCTGTCAAAGTGGAATTGTATCATAGATTTGTCTTAGGAGATACTGAGAGCTCCATTTTTCCTTCAATATCAATCAATACTGCATCCTGATTATGGCATTTGCTGCAGCCCGACTGTGCCAATCTCCCGCTCTCCTTTCATCTGATTCCTTTCATATGAAGTGTCTGTCCTCCATCCTGCCTGTCTCCGTCTATCCCATTGTCTATCATGGCTCGCTTTTTTTGGCTCCCTCTTTTTCTCCCTCGCACGTCGCTGTTTAATGATGGTAATTTTCTACCCAGGTCCGAGTGTGAGCTGATGTGGCGAGGCTCTTGGCCCCCCTGCTGTTCCTGATGAGGCATGATGGGAAATTACCCAGAGCTCTCTGTTGTCAGATTGTAACTCACTGTTTGGTTGTAATAAGCAGGCGAACCCCTGCACGGGTTTTCACGCACACAAACATATGTAGACACCTCTGATTGTGTGCATTAATTACACTGTGTGAGATCACCACGGTGACCACAGCTGTGTGGGCCACGCCTTGCTTTCCGGGTCACTTGGGTCATCAACTCCCCATAACAGCTACAGCACCGTCGCTGTCAGACACAGCAGCACATAATGAGAGTCCTCCTCGCCGCGCTCGCTGCTTAGAAGCACTGTCCTCCACCCATCCATCACTTCCTTTCTTTCACTTACTTTGCCTCTCCATCCTGTCGTTCCCCTCAACATTTTCAGGTTATCGATGTGTGTGCACGTGTGAGTGTGTGTGTGCATGTGTAGATGCCTGCGGTTTATTGACTGACGTGGCCGAGGTACAGGGCTCACTGGGGCACCACCGCTGGGTGAGTGGATGTTGGTGGGGAGGGTGGAGGGGGGGCTGCCCCTGTCACTGCGGTGTGTCACCTCTGCAGCAGCGCTGTCACCAACAAATGGAGCTGTAGTGGAACCCTGTAAAGAGAGTCCTGCTGAGGTACTGTTTGAATCAGCTTGGGGCCGGTGGGGGACTGCAGGTTCTGTTTGATCAACATCAGCGGATGTTGGGAGGATGGCCACTGTCAGCTTAACTACAAATGACCATTCACGGTCAACACAGACAGTGGGTATTTATTATAAGTGGCTGCAAGGTTGAGGGGAATAGCATGTAACATTCTGAGAATACAGGTTCATATTTTGGTAAACTGGTGTTGTAGAAAGAGATCAGAATTTCAAACAATCAGAATCCAGAAGGTCTCTTGTAGATAAAGAGGCTCAGATGGGAATCGGAGAGGCAGAATCTCTGTATTGACTGGTCTAGTGAATCTTGCTCAAGTTTCGTCCGATTCTAAGACTGCAAGCGTAACAGATCATTACGCAGCAAAAACTCATAATGTATTTTTCTTTTTTATTCAGATATCTCATGACACTTAGAACAAGGTAAAATCACTTAGAAAGTAACATTTCAGACTCTTGAGACAATTTGTACTATTTTTCCAGATATTCCCACTTGTTCTTGGCAAGTGTACTTGCCAAAGTATTCCTAAACCATCCACTTACAATATGTCTAAAGATCCCCTCCAGACATGCTTTCAGATTAGGGGTGTATGCAATATTGGATATTTACAATAACACTATGATTTAACGATGAAATACAAATAATTGTGCCAACAATACACATTTTGTAATATGCAAAGATGTTCGACCTTATGCATCTTTTGTTCATGAGTTCATCTGGTTGCCTTTTCACTTGTAACTGAGTTGAAAGTACTTGTATCTTTGTAAACTTGTTTATTTTTTTGCCAGCTTTTTTTTTTATTCTATAGATATATGTAGATAATATTGTTATCGTGAATTTGTTTTGCCACAATAATCATGTAGTGAAAATCAGATATTAAGACAGCCCTTTTTCTGATTTTTAAGAATACTCTCCTTTGAATATAATTTTGTATCGTTACGTCCACACAGAAAAAGAACAAAAAAAACTTTTTCTTGCACATTCAAAAATGTGAATTCTATGTATTTGCAAATATTTTTTGTTTGAAAAGTTTAGCTGCTGTGTGCCAGCTGTCTCCTACTTTGAAATGCGTTCTTGGTTTACATGTACTGGAGTCTTTCAGCTTTCATGTCACACTAGTATAAGTTGCATGCTGGACCATGACTGGCTCCCAAACTGGTTGTGATTTCACAAGACCCAGCTCAAACGTACACGTTTAATCTGAGATAAAAGGTGAAGACAGAAAAACTTTCCCCTGTTCAGCAGATGAATATGATCTTCCTTTTAGCTAAAACTCAGCACATCCGTCTGCACGGTAACGGTCAAACACCTACACAAAGGAAAAACACGTGTTTTTTTTAGTGGAAATTGACCTCAAATTTTCTTTGTTTTTACAGTTGGATAAGCCAGTTTATATGTAATTTGGGGACCCTCTTCTCTATGTCTTTTTTGGGTGTACTTCATTCCTACAGGGTACAGTTGTCTATTATTATTTCGTTGCACATATGGTTTATTAAAAAAAATCTGATCTGAACCTAATCTTTATCAACTAAGAATGTGTGCACCCAAGAAGATATAAGAAGATTCACAGACTTAACATATGAACACCTTGAGAAGTCAATTGATGTGGTTTTTAGGGACATTGTAAACAAATTGATTTATGATTGTGGTATACTTCTTAATCTTAAACCGTATGAATAATTTTTGTGCTCTGATTCTGAATGTAATATAAGATTATCTATGCTATCTTTAAAGCAAGTAAGGGATGCCTCAAGGTCTCAATTATACCTGAATTTAAGATCTAATATATTCTAGAAATATGATGATGAAGTACTTTACTGACTTAGACGTCTGCTGATGAGTTTGATAAGAACCTTTTAATTAATTGATTTCTCTAATTGTCTTAAAACTATGATTTAATAAATTATGTGATGCAGACAAAGAGGAGCAGATCTTATGATTTTAAATAATCAAAATCAATGGATTATTTACAAAAAAAATTATTAAGAAAACGTCCATAATTATCCTGCACTGTATATTTATTGAATTCTGATTAAAACAAACAGTGCAATGAGCACAGTCAGATCAACCATTCCCCTGTGATGCCTGGCTCTGATGCGCAGTGCACGTCCACATCGCATCTTTGATATATCTGTGATATCTGTATCATATTGAGGGCATAGTAATTACATTCCACCCCGCAGCGCGGGCTGCAGAGTCCAGCACCTCCCTGCATCGCTGTGGAGATCCCCTCCTAAGAGAAGCTTTAGCTAATGGATAACGGTCAGCATTACCACTATCACAGTGCCGCTGGCTGAATGTGGGCAAAAATGGCAAGGCCCGACTAAACTGGTGTGACTGAGAACGGCCTCAGATGGGGCAAATTCAGTCCTGCTCTCACACACATATACCAGCACACACACACACACACACACACCCAGGGGCCAGGAGCTGACAGTAAATAAAACCAGAGTCCCTTCTTAATTAGCTCTCCGCCTGAGGGTGAAAACACAGAGAGAAAGTGTGTCAGTCTCTCCCCGTGTTGGACACTAAGCTGTGACCACATCCTCTCTGACCACGGAGGCCAAGAAACATGGCATATCCGCACAGTGATTCACGTGCAGATGCAGCCAAATGGCCTCTGTTTCTTTCAGTACAAGGTGATTGTTTTAAAGTCAGCGTTCTTTATCTCTTTGTTATCCTTTTAATGGTCACTCACTGCAAATTCTGCACAATAAACAATGGTATGTAGGGACAGCGAAAATAGGAAGTTAGACACGCGCTCTAATGGTATCTAATTGGACGTAGGGATGAAGTGAAATTAAATTTAGGCCAGAGCGTCAGGAGATATCTGGATTCACTGAGGTGAATGTTGTAAATGCTGATTAAATTTAACAATTACAAGGTAACGTCTGTCTCTACCTTTTGTACATCAGCCTCGTATTCTAAACCATGTTCATTATGACTAAAAAATGAGACTCCCCACCGCAGTGCTGTCCATGAATTACTGACCCTCATCCACATTCTTTATGTGAGCGATAAGCAAGAAAATAATTAGCTTTAACAATATGTTCTTTATTTGTTTTGTTAAATTCTACGTGATATTTAGTGTTGGTCAGTCTCCATGACGCATCTCTATGTAGAATACCAACAAAAATATAATGTTGAAGAAATCTTTTCTATATTTAAGAAAATAAATGAATTTAAAAAAGAATAGAAATCAGTGTTACTTATGTAAAGCTTGGTGCAGCTGGTTTGTGAGAGGGGAGCCCATTCAGCTGGTGAGGAGGAGATCTGAGAGCAGTGCACCACTGACCCCTGCTGGTGGAACGTTGTACAGAAAAACGGTCCAGGGATGTAAAAAGTCAACAAACACCTTTTCCCTTGCCTTGATAGTAGCTTTTAATTCATAAAAACTCCAACCTAAACAAATATTTTAGTCTTCATGTGGTGTATTCATGTGATTTTTTGTCTTTCTCTGTAAACATTAATCCATGCTGTTCCAGTATGTTGCTGATTGAAAGCCTGATAATTGCAGGACTTACCACTGATTATGATCTATTTTATCATGATATTATCTAAAGAGCACATTTCAGGGATTATTGCTCATATTGTTTTTTTTGTCAGTACAGTAAAGTGGCAGGAAACACGATGTAAATATTAATGACATTACAATTATGCTTCTCCACAAGGACACCAGGACACCCCAACTTAAAAAGGCTCTTTGGGACTTGTGCCGAATGTTAGCAGATCGTATTACTAAACTAGTGGTGGCTAATGTTGCCTGTTAGCGGAGCAGAGAGAGGCACTGAGGCGATGCACTCGAGAATGTGCATAAAGTCACATCATTCAGACTGTCGCCGAAAAACTGACCCGAGTCTGTCGCAAATAAATCCACAGTCCAGCAGCAATAAAGGTGCACAATGTAGGGAAGAAACTGACTGATTGATTTTTTTGTTATGCCTAAAACAAACTAAATAAACAAACTCTCTTTGTTTTCTAAAGGACAACACAATTTTATAATCTCTTGCTTTGCATTTGGCAGACCCCGCCACCTTTCTAGCCTCCAGTAGTGTTTTGTGGAGCTTATTTCCTCTGAAAACAGCTTGTTTATTCATGTGTGGAAAAAATGAATATTTCTGATTTCATATTATCACCTCATTATTATTGTAAATTGTAAAATTCTGATGTATGGCATGTTTTTACTGGCTTTTTAACTCATTACCCAGACTTTTTCTATGATTCTAGTAAAATACTGTGTTTGAATTTCTTCATATTGCCCTTTTAAACAACGTCAACATATCATCCACAGGCTAGTATAAACAACCGAGAGAGATGGGGAAGGTCTCATTTTTCTCTTCACGTTAAAATCCGCTCCCATATATGGCCAGTAAAAAAGTAATTAGTAAATGTAAATTGCTACAAATTGTTAAAAGGAACCTCTATAAATGTGTTTAACCTCGCCTCGACAGCACGAGAAACCTCAAAACACATCTTTGCAGCACTTTACACACACTCTGTTACTGCAGTCGTGGATATACTGTATATTTTCCCAGCCAAACGGGCTTTTGTGTCACACCTGACTTAACTGTGGCAGGGGTCTGTAAGAGCAACGGATTTACACCTCATTGCCCATCCGATGTCACTAAGCCATGGGTCAGAGGGAGGAGGAGAGTGCTTGTAAGTAAGACCTCAGGGGGAGAGCAGGTTCAGGAGGTTAAATCCATCTTGTAGTGGACAAAGGCTCAATCAGAGGGGACACAGAGGGGACTTGTTATGTCTCAATTCATCATTCAGCAGAAGGAGTAGATCATCTTAGAACACGAGGAGCTAGAGTAGCGTGAAAAAAAAAACACGTTCTAATGTCTGAAAGTGCATCCCGTCCTCTAAACCACAGTGTACAGCCGAGTGTCGTCTGAGATGGATTGTTGCTAGAAAAAGGCCAGCAACTGTATGAGATCAGACATGCACAAGACACACGTCATTAACAGCGCATGGCAGTGGCCCCCGAGCCATGACTGGCTGTGAGTGGACTATCAGTCGCCACTGTAAGGAAAGGCCCAATTAGGAACATTAATTATGCTTCCTTGGCACTAACTCTATCACTCTCTTTTTTGCCTGGAGAGCATTTAAGTCTGAGGCCACGGCTGCACGCTCCCCTCGTGCTCTAATCTGATCTTGTTGAGGAAGTTTGTCATGTTTGGCAGAACTGGACTTTCCGGGATGAGCTGGGATATCCAGATGGACAGGGCAGCGGAGTGGAGCTCATCCACAGGGTAAAGATGTGAAGTCGCACAGAAAATGCGGTGTGATCTCAAAGACTGATTCTACAAGGTTCTCTTAATGCACTGTGAAAAACCTGTGAGGGAGGCAGATGCAACATGTTTCACATCAGCACGCCTCACAGCTCTTTACTGACACAGAAAATGCTAAATTGATACAGGCTTCATGTCAATTAGAATTTCTAAATACAGTGAAAGTGGGGAACTGTGGAGAACGTGTGCAGTATTTCTCTGTATATACTGACATTAATTATAGGGAGTGAACTGCTTTTACTGTTAACGGCCCCATACTGCCTTAGGCACGCCGGCTCAATATATGAAGGCTTTTATTTGAGAGGATAGCTTCTCTCTGCAGTCTTACTTCCCCAGCCCCTTTGTTCACTAATTAGTAAATAATCAGGTTTAGTAAATGTCAGATTAGCTTGAGAGTCTGTCACATTAGAGAGAGCTTCATTCTCCCAACTATGCAAAAGCGTTCTCAACAAGTAACTCAGCTGCATTAGAGTAAAGGCATTAAGATGGTTGTAAAAATACATCTTTGTAAGAAGGCGAATTAGGTTTTTATCAAGAACATCTAAAGTGTAATAGAAGTCTAAAGACACAAAGCAGGTTTAATTAATGATTCGATTAACAGTGAATATGGGTCATAATACATTTTGAAGTATAAAATCACAAATGTGTTGTGTAGTCCTTCTTAAGCATGTTAAATGTTTATTTTGGGCCTAGATTATCGAGATGGTACAACTCAGATGAGGGCCAGGAGTTCTCTACTATGTGTGCTCATTTCATTCCTCACATCCTGCTCTCTGCTTAAAGTTGTGCTAATCAGCAGACTGTGGAGTGGTTTAAATTAAAACTCTCAGTGCTCTTCATGAGCATCCCATCATGCCATCTCTTGCTCTGTTAAAACACCTTTCATTTCTGGTGCATCACCTCACATTGACACACCTTCTGCCTTCATCCTGAGTAGATGTTCCAGCACCATTTTTTCCCTGCGGGTACCGATTCGGTAACCTTCTATCACTGTTTCATCGTCTGGCTCAGGTAAAACCTTGCAGAGATTGATTGCCGTACAACATTCTTTTATTCTATATTTTGACAGTCAGTCATAAGTTAACCGACAAGTGCTCGATCCGGTGCTTATTGCTCCAAGTGCCCAAGCAATAAAACAGTTACAATAAAATAAAAAAAGTGTGTGCCTATAATCATCAAATAGCGATTAATAGTGGACATGTCACCTGGAACATGGTATTTTCTGAGTCAAGAAGGCTGAAATGACAGAAATGGTGGAAGGCCTATTGAGGTCAAACTTTGAGCATTAACATTATCATGAGAAATGGACACAGAACTGTGAAGACCGCCTGTGTCTCTTGATTTCACTTCTCAAAAGTTTTTCTCTTGATCAGATGTCCATCACAGTCCCGACCTGCAGCTCCCGCCCAAACGCACAACTTAGTCATGATCCTGCTCCAACGTATTACCAGACCTCAGTTTTCATGGCCAACGGAACATTAGCATGCTTATTGCTCTCACCGATTATCCTCACTATGTACGCTACATTAGCAAACTGTACGATTGGCCAACCCCCTGCCTGCACAATCAACAGAGAGCGTGAATGAATGATCAGCCATTAGCAGGTCGGGTGTGAACTGTGAAAATGGGCTCTCACACCAATGACTGCAGGAGGCCTTGATTTGCTTTAGCCTAGCCTAGCATCCCGCTAGCAAGGGCCCTGCACTTGCTACACTGTAGCGGTGCACCAGCTAGTGTTAGCCTGCTCTGCCCAATGTAATGCAGTGGAACACAGACTAGTGTAGCGTGCTGAAGCCCAGTCTAGTGGAGTGCTGTGTGCAAGATCATAGTAAGACTCCTTGCTAGCATATGCTTGTGTTTAATGCAGCGACCTGCTTCTGCATGGTGAGTTTACACATACCCTGCAGTGAAGGTAGTGTGTGTATGTGTGTGTGTTTGTGTGTGTGTGTGTGATATCAGTAATCAGTGTACCTCAAAGAGGCAGAGTATAACTAGGCCTGGTGTGGTGAGAGTGCTGTAGACCAGCTCTCTGCCAGCACATGTTGAGTGTTTCAGCTGCTCTGTGTATGTATGTGTGTGTGTTTGTGTGTGTGTGTGTGTGTGTGTGTGTGTGTGTATGTGTGTATGTGTGGTCAAGGATACCATAATTGAAGACTCCACCTTCAGAAGCCACCTACACAGCGAAGGCCCGAAAGGTTAAGGTAACAGGGAGAGGTGTCGCTGTGTGTGTTGTTTTCTTCTCCACAGTGTTTGGTGTTTTTTAAAAGCAAGAAAAAGTTGCTCTGCTACTTTGTGTGTTAGTGTGTGTGTGTGTGTGTGTGTGTGTGTTTGCGTGTGTGTGTCCGGTCTCTGCGGATTGGGATGCTATCAAAGTTGCCAGCAGCGTGTCGATGATCATAGGAGGATTTAAGAATCTGTGAGAATGTAATCAAAGGATCGTCAGCTGGGATTTGTCAAAGTAAATGTAACAAAGACACAAAGTAATGAAGAGAAATGAGGAAGTTAAAAAGCAGCAGTCAGGAAGTTACCATAACTTGACCTTTGTTGCCTTAAACAATTAAAAGGGAGAAGAAATAAGTTTCACTCTTCTTTTTGAAACTACTTAATTATTCTATTTTGAGTTCTGTAAAGGCTGAGAGGCAGGAGTCTGCGCATCTCAATAATTCAAGTTAGAGATTAAGCAGACCGTTTTTTTAACAAGCTTGAGGCAGATAAGACACATTAGTCACAACAGAGAAACCAAGATACTTCTGATCATGGACAATTTTCTTCTTTATCGAGTTTGACAGTATCGAGGCGCGGGGAATGAGACAGGCGAGAGAGCGTGATACCCTGCTTCGACCTCATGCTTATTTGGTTTTTCCACTTTCACACCCCGGTCTAATTTCACAGCACAGATTCCTGGCTACATGATGGGCTCGTTGTAGTCACTCGACTCAGTGGACCAGAGTGGACCGGGGGCCACTGACTGAGCCCACGGCTCACCGATATCAGCTCGGCGCTGACGCCTGCGTGTGCATGGTTAATTCGGTTGTTACCGTCGCTTATGTGTGTCCCAGCGGAGCCGAGGCGCGTTGGTTTTCGCGGGCCAGGTTTTAGTTCCACTCACTAGTCTAAATGCAGACGTGACTGCTGATGTGAGGTCCTCTGGGGCCGCTCCCCTCGTCATGTGTAAAATAACCTGACACTCTGATCCGACACTGACTACATTAGTTTTTTTTGTTTTGTTTGATTGATAGAGATGGCGAGGCCCGGGTGTGAAATTTTGGGTTGAACTGTTTCAAAATAATGTTTGTTGGCTCATGTATAATGTAGAAAACACACAAACACACACACACACACACACAGAAAGAGAGCACAATATAGAAGACTTTTTTTTACATAAGAGTGGATAAACATGTAAGAATAAATTGCATAGTAAAGTAAGTAAACAAAGCTTGTTAATTGAGCTTTTACGTTAGTAAACTGTGTTCATATTCTGCTGTGCAAAAGAAATAATGTGTAAACAGCTGATCCAAGACGGTGAACACACACAAAACCTCACATTTCGCAGTCGAGTGGCTCTATCTGTTCCAGTACTGTTACTTAAACGATGACCCCTCTGTTCCCTGCCACTGAACAGCCTAAGGACCATCAAATCCTAATCCTATTCTGCCATATTCACAGCACAATGCTGATCCAAGTTTCCCCATCCGTCAGCAGTAAGAAACATTTCATTATCGCACTTGAATTTTGACACTGTTTTGAGTGATAGCACGTAAAGTTCTCCCATAATATCTATCGTAACATCTCACTCGCTGCATCCTAATTGGCCCATCCCTCAGATGCGGTCAGTGGCTGTGTGATATGGACATTGTGTGCAAAGTCACCAAATAATGAGTGAGCTTTAAAACAAATAATGTTTGAGCTTTACTATTAAACTCTCACACTAGGGATTTCTAGATTAGTGTCGCTTTTTGGTCTCATATCCTCGACCCGTTGAAGTGGCTTCATGGATGCCATCGCCCTGATAATGAGCAACAGGATGGGCGCAACAAGGGACCGCGGTACGAATACTGGGTGCATGTGCTGTAAAGTGTAAACACTCTTAACTGGATTCACCTGATTTGTGCCGGTTTATGCCCCAGTGTGCTGAGCTGCGTTACATATTCAACACCCAGGCTCATTATAAGACCTAATTCAATTGACCTGGAGACGTAAACACATGCGTATGTGGATTTGAGAGGGCCAATTAGGG
The DNA here is from genome assembly GCF_904848185.1 of Acanthopagrus latus. Taxonomy (NCBI): domain Eukaryota; kingdom Metazoa; phylum Chordata; class Actinopteri; order Spariformes; family Sparidae; genus Acanthopagrus; species Acanthopagrus latus. The sequence goes on from NC_051042.1 coordinate 24,849,881, forward strand.
GTGCAGCTACACTGGACGGCAGTGATTTGCTGTACCGTGAGGATAATCGCCACGGAGCCTACAAAGTAATAGTGAGAAACTGAGGCAAGAGCATGTTTTGTAGTTCCTTGTCGGAGACAAAAAAGAAAGAGAAGGAGGGAGGAGGAGGAGGGGGTCAGAACAGACCCAGCTAGTGTCCCATGCTTACTTGGGTGTAATGACCCATCAATGGTGACATCTTGTTTCATCAACTTCTGCTTCCCTTCACTTGTCTGTTTGGGCCCAGTCTCTCCCTTTCTCCTGCCCTTCTCCCCTCCTGCCTCCTGAAATCCATCTTCCTCTCTCATGTTTTCCATTTCACTGTAACTGCCTCTGTGTGCGTATGTGCGTGTGTGTCGGCTGCATGTTAAGGATAACCCTGAACCATGTACTATGGGATATCTTGAAACTAGAGCATGCGCTAGTAGTGAAAGTATTTCACATTGTAAAATCAACAGTGCATATCAGTGTATGTCTCATATTGTTGCAAATGTCGATGCAAACTCACATCTAAAATAATCAAACTGATGTCTCAGATGCTTTGATGAGAGAAACCTCTACACACGTCGAACAACAAACTTTCCTGGAATCATTCATGTAGACAACAGAATTTTGTATCATGACAATCATATGCTCCTATAGTCACGATTTAATTCAATTTAAAGCTGTATGATGATATTTAATTTAAATGTTATTCGATTACTCAGAGGAAAATTTTGATAATCTTGTTATCACTTGTGTCATTGTTTACAATAAGAAAAAAAATCAAGAATTCCAGATACTTTATTGTTATTGAACAATGCAAAATGACAACATAATGACAGTAACATGGTACTCCATGTGGGTGAGAAGGAGGAAACAATACAGACAGAGCGATTTAAAAAGATGAGCATTACAACATTATCTAAATATGAGGTTGTAATTTAGGTGTAGACAGTACACAGGGCATGCGCTAGTAGTGAAAGTATTTCACATTGTAAAATCAACAGTGCATATCAGTGTATGTCTCATATTGTTGCAAATGTCGATGCAAACTCACATCTAAAATAATCAAACTGATGTCTCAGATGCTTTGATGAGAGAAACCTCTACACACGTCGAACAACAAACTTTCCTGGAATCAGCACAATAAGTAATTACAACGAGCATATAGGAGGATAACCAGTGACAGTTCTAGTAGTCTATGACAGGAAACTGAATGTTATTTAGGTGTTGGACTGTCCAAAAAGCTATTTTTGCTAGGAAAAGGAAATTCAGAATAGATTGTGATAAAATGATGAACCAATTAACAAAATAATTGTTAATTGCAGCCAAACTGAGTTATAGCACAACCCCAAGGCAGACTTTCATCCTCCATCATTTTTCACATCAAGCGTTTAAGTTCTTTGCATGACTGTGTTTGATACCCAGCAACTTTCTTGTCAGTCTGTTATTTATTGATTTTTTATTTTTTAACATTTTTTTTTCTTTTTTTTTTGGTAAAATTGCACATCAGGGACATGTGCAGTACTTAAATCCTAAACAGAGTGAATTGGTGTGAACCGAAAATGCCATAACAGTACAAACTGCATTCTAATTTTCCCTGTCAGAAGTGCATGTGTGTGTGCGTGTTGTGGTGTGTGTGCATGTTGTGGTGTGTGTGCGTGTTGTGGTGTGTGTGCATGTTGTGGTGTGTGTGCGTGTTGTGGTGTGTGCGCGTGTGAGAGCGAGGGGGGCCCAGCTGACGAGGCCTCTTACTGGGACACTGTCAGGCCTAACTCGCCGCAGGCCGAGCTCTCAGCTCTACCTCTGACAGGCTTCATACTTATTGCTCAATGACATTCGATGTTTTCCTTCAGTTTGCTGTAAGATTGATTTCCCAGATATGTTTGAAATATCTCCAGAGCCCTAGAGCAGGGTGACTGGCACAGTGGCACCGAGGGAGAGAGAGAGAATGAAAGAGGTGGTGCAGAGGAGGGGATGGTGTGTGTGCAGGGGCAGAGGGAGGGGAGTAAATATGGAAAGAAAATGCAGACTTCAAAAATCAACAGATGAGCTGTCGGTTATCTGCAGAACACTTGAGGCCAAAAAAAAGTAGAAATTGGGAGTCAAAAATCTTCACTATCAATTACTCTTCATTTATTTTTTTTCAAAATCATTTCAGTCATGTAAAAAAAAAGGAAAAAAAGTGAACAAGAGCTCATCATAATCCAATTCTGGGCTAGAATGAAAAGTGCACTATGCAGCTTTCTTGCAGAGTAGCAAAAATTATGCTTACATTCCATATTTTTGACAAATGTGTTGATATCATGTCCTTATTCATAAGCAAAGAAAGTTACTTAAAACATTTTTTCTTTCCTCCATGTTTACCACTTTACTGCCATTGTTGGCTTATTGCCACCAACTGTCAGGCTGTGAAAACTGTGATACCGACAGCAGCACCGTCCATCGTGTTGCAAGCACGCTCATGCAAATGTATGTGTGTCGTCACACATGGGTCCGCTCATAATCAAAACCCAGAACACTGCAGCATCATTAGTGTAGCGTAACGCTACAGGGTAGCTATACTGTCCCCATCGTTCTTGTTTCGTTCAACAAACAGTCCAAAAATGATTCCTTTATGTACATATAACAAATTGGTGTTGTGACAACACTGTGCTTATGCTTTAGGTTTCACAGAAACACAAAATGGATGTCAGGTAATAAACCTGCAATGTGAGCAGATATGACAAGTTTGGTGACTGGATTGCATATAAAACACAGTAATACAGCAAATCCTCAGATTGAGAAGATGAAACTCATTTCTGCTTAAAATATGGCTTCAAAGATTAATTAACGTTGTTCTCTGTTGCTATATATCACTAAATTGTCTGATTGTTTCTGATTGCACTTTTAGCTTCTATTGAACCGTCAGTGTCCTCATATCCACCCTGCTCTTTGCTCTGAAGATAATGTGAATACAGTAAGTTGTAGTGATAGATGACCCAGAGAGGCCTGACAGCCCCTTTTGGTGTGACACTCCTGTTGTGGAATTAAGTTCGTCCCTCCCTCCTGTTTTTCATGATTTGATGGGGCCCCACCATGATTTTTCGCCCCCTTTGTGAAATCGTATCCTCGGTGCGTATTGCATTATGTCACGTCTCGTCACTGAGCATCTGAGCACATTTACCGCTTTGTTTTCTTGGGAACGGGGGAGGGGGAGGGCACGGATCTACTGTTTTTAAACTCTTTAATGCAATTTAGCAATGCCACGTATTCTTTTCACGTTTCATTGGAGTCCTTTACGTGTGAAATTGCAAAGCCTTGCCTAGCCTGAGCGACACGGCACAGCAGAGGCAGGGTCACACCGAAGCGCCAGATGTGGGAGGGAGAGCGAAATTAATTGCTACACATTGTTCAGTGGGTGTGTACGCACCTTCCGTGAATTAACCGCTCTCAGGGTGTGACTGTTTGAATAACGGGAATTAGGTATGAGGCCTCTCACTCACAGCTGAAGCCAACTGCAGGCATTGCATCCAATTAGCTTATGTGGCCCCGAATTCACATGCTTAACTTATCGTTTGTTAGTGCATGAAGAAGAAAAACACTTTGCCGAACAACACATTGTATACAGTTGTTTTTCTCTGGTTCTCACGCTATCAGTACACCTCTCTGAACTCTTATTGAATCTACCTTTCGAGCTAAGATTTCATTTTGGAGGTAATTTTTTCATTGCAGTTATTTTGGGAATAATTGACGGCCAGCCACTTAATTCAAGTGACATATTCAGATAGACAGTTTTAATAGTGATGACCTGAAAGCTGTGCATTAGGTGAAAATGGCAAACCAATTAGAGGGAGTGTCACTGTGAGCCCATTAATATGAATCTTAATGTTGTCGGTTCACTCTTGTGTTGCTACCAGATTAGACCTCACAGTGTGGCTGTGCACAGAGGTAATGCACATTAATGACAGTTGGATGGCAGACATCAGGAGCATATGGTGCTCTCCTATGGCCATTACCAAGTTCATACCGTCCCTTCACCCATGTGGAAGATGACAAGAAGATCGCATCCAATTTAAGACAGAATTCCTCCTATAATGATAAATTAATGATACAACTTTTGATTATTTTTTATCTCAATTTAGTTTCAATGTAGCTGTATTGTACAACACAATTCAAAACACATTCTACAGGGGTGCAATCGAAAAGCATTCTGGCCAGCATTTGAATTATGAAGTGTTAATGTGTCTAAAATACAGTTGTTCCTAACAAGCAGCCTAATGAGACTACGGAGGTTGTCATGGACATTAAACATCATCACGGAGACTCATCGACTCACCAGCTCGTCTTTACAGAGAGAGTGATGGTGGTGTGGTGTTCATCTGGGAAAATAATCATAGTATTAAAGTAACATAAACTGCGTGATACCACTGAGGTGACGATTCTGCCAAAGGACACTAAAAGATGACGTTCATCCTAGTCACCCTGCTGTTGTCTGGCAAAAGATATAGAAGTATTTACGTCTAACCCTTTTTTTTTTTTAGTGCATTTCGCTTAAATTGATTCTATTTATTTCTTTCAGTTTTTTGACAGGAACAATACATACATATATTGTTATATCTAACTGATATCCAACCAGTGCCTAAATGCCTGTAGGTCTACTAGCCATGGATCATTTGTAGTCCTTGTCCCTCATCAGGATTTTGAGGAATAAAACTAATGATGAACACACTCACAACACAAAATAGACATTAGAACTAACAATAAAGCAGACATAGATAAGCAGCCACTAAAGACAGTAATTGTAACAATGATTTAGACCGACCATGAAGAAGAATTATTAAAAATAACAACTAAGAGCAGACCAAAAGAAAAGTCTTGAGTTACATAATGACGGTTAAATTAATTTTTAATCTGTTTGACAACTTTCTTCATTGCGTTCCACACCATTACCTAAAGACCTACAGTACACACGGTAGCAGTACATCATCACATTCCTCTGAGGTCTACAATTACCAAGTAAGCAGCTCACACTGACCCTAACCCAAACTGCCAGCATCATCTGTATCAGACGAACTTGCAGTGGCGTGCCCACCCTAATCGTGACCCTGGCGTAGTCTCTCCGGCGCGGAGAGCTTCTCGTAGCCCAGCCCAGCACAATGGAGCACCTCTTCCCTCCACCTGCCCCCTCCTGTCTCTCTATTTTCCTGGGCGATAGGGGGGTGCAGGGTTGGGGAGGGAGGGGGGCTGGCGGTTTGATGGAGAGGTGGTGTTGCGTATGGGGGGGGTGGGGGGGGCACTCTGCTTCCCCTGGGGCTGCCTGCTGGAGCGAGGTGACCCAGCTTGTCGCTCGGTGACCTGTGAGAGGGACATTATGAAGTGTGAGTGGCTGTCACCCTAACTGCTTGTGACAGCACGGCTCCCGGCGCAGCTGTGCCAGCCTGCCCCAGCCAGAGACCCAGGGCCCACGGTGAAGGGGGCGGGAGAGAGGAGGCCGCTTTGGAGAAGGCGCGGGCTATAGGGTGGGGTGGATAGAGTCGGTGGTGGTGGGGCAGGAGGGTAGGAGTAGAAGGAGAAAGGAGGTGAGGGTGTTCGGGGCCTTTGCTCTTACTGGTGTAATGACTTCACCGTTGATTCGGGCGCTTAAGGGACGGCCCTGCGGCTCCACCATGTCAGAGCCAGCATAGTTGGGCTTTGAGCTACAGGACGACATGGGGATGTGATGGGAGCGGTGTAAGCAACCAGCTGTTATCTTTTAAGCCAGCAGGGTTACATACGTTAACTTCATTTGGCACGTATATGTTGTGCCAAAAAGCAAATCTCAGCACATTCATCTTACGTAATGTTGGGCTGTACTGAACCTCAGCAGGATTGTCTTCTATTTAGTCCCCTGCAAATCTCTCTGATTAAGGGCTCTAGTGGAAGGGTCAGAGACCTTTGACATGCCTGTGCTGTTGTTTGTCACCTTGCTAAACTCATTAGTTTGTAGAGTGACCAGAGGGACCAAAGTGTGTAAATCCACATCAGGATCATTAAGCTACACTCCCTCCCGCTTAGTGTCTTTTTTTTTGTCCTCCTTTGATAGTTCATTCTCCCATTTTTAAGTTTAGTTCATTACTTGACCCTTGAAACATCCTTTTTTGGTTGTATTATTTAAAAGGTGGAATTTCAATACCAACAAAAAAAACAAGAAGAAAACAGAATAACAGTTATACATCTAATAACAAAATATTGCTATGCAACTTTGAAATATTTCAGTACAGTGCTGATAAAAAGACAACAATACATGTCCTATCACTCAGGTCAACTTGGTTCAATAAGATACCCGTGCAACCCTTTACTTAACCACAGTCAATTAAAGTGAAACTCTTGCCAAAATGCAACCTAGGCTTTTTTTTGTGAATGTACCCGAGTCAAACCTTCGCCTAAAAGCATAATTACGACGAAAGAGGCACTCATGTTGAATGCTTGTTCCTCTAGCAGCCGTCCTGCCAACAATATTGTTTTTAGCTAACAACAAAACAACAAATTATCCGTGCATTTATATGGAACTAAGCTTTAAGAGCGTTCCACCTTTCCTCCATGTTACATCATATTCGGAAATAGATACTTCTCCACTGGCAGGATGGCGGCGAGCAGATAGTCTTAAAAGTGCCTCTTTCTTCATAATTGTTCTTTTACACAAAGGTTTGTCTCGGGTACATTCAGAAAAAAAAGCCTTTCGCTTTAAGCAAAACTTAACCAAAGACAAACTGTAATATTTGTGAAAATTGATTTGTTTTGACCACTGTGAGCTATTGTCTTGTGATAGTGGAGAGTGTTATTAATCTAATTGTCATTTATTTGCTCATTCCACAAACTTGTGAGTGGTTGAATTGGAAGTGTGTACCTCTGTAGCTGTGGTCCCCCACACACGATTGCAGTCAGGTATGTTACACTGACTTTTATGTTGTTAAAGGTCCACTGTGTAGGATTTTCGCGGCATCTGTCAGTGAAGTTGCAGACCGGGTAACACTTCATTTTACAGGTCAGCAAATTTCAGGGGAAGGAGGTGGTAATTACTTTAATAATAATATTCTGCTAGCTTTTAATAAAGAGCTGGTTTCTTTGATGCACTTCTATTTTCTACTTAACTGTTGCTTGTCATGACATTTTAATTTCCAACTAGTTTCTGTCTGACTGCCCCTTAGCAGGCCACTTAATTGAAGTAAGTTTTAGCAGTGTAATTTCCAACTAGTTTCTGGCTAATTTCAAGACCTGCAAAATGTAGTTTAACCACAGACTGCAACCAGCTGAACATCCCTCATCTGAGACTGAATAGATTGTAAAAGGAACAGAAGAGATTAAATGGCACACCGTCCTGGAAGTGGTCGTCGCGTATGTAATTCTACGGCATCTGGCAGTGTTTGTTAAACTTTTATGATGAAGAGATAGAGCTCCGCACAGGCCAGCAACAATGTCTGACATCGTACTTTGTCAAAACAGTCCATCCTGTCAAATATTTTCCCACAATGCAAAACATATTTTTCAGTGACCAAATCCAGCTCACTTAATGCTCAAACCATGTAAATCAAGATAGAGCAAGCTGGTGTGTCTGTTACAGGTTCACATAAAAAATGTAACTTCATTTAAATAAACAATTGAATAAATTAGCAAAAGTTCTGATTAAATTAACTAATTTGGAGTATTATGAGATGAACTTCTGAATCTGGATTTTTGCTGGTAAATATTGTCAGTATGTAAAGATGAAACAGGTTTTTTCTGAGATGTACCCAGATTCTCTGCAGGTTAAACAGAAGCAGTTAAGGTAGAGCACTTGATCATACATTTTTAAAATTCCTCAGCTGGGATTCCTCAGCATTTACTTCTTTTGCTATACTTGCAAAGATGCCCTCTCCACTTTTGTCCCCATCACTTATTAAAAGCATAATTAGTACGAAAATTGCTTAAAAATGGCTTACAATAAAACACGTTAACTTGGGAGAAAGATAAAAGTCTGATGCACCATTTTTTCCCCTTACTGGAACTATCTGCTCTGATATATGATCCCCTCATTACATTGCCTAAAATTGTTGAGGACCATTTAAAAAAACCTGTTGTTTTTTCATCTGGACCCTTATGTCTCCTCCACTTTTCATCACAAAGTGCTGCTCTTGTTCAATCAATCCCCTTTCTAATCACTTTTTCTGTTCAATGTATTTACAGCGGGTTACCAATTAAAATAAAGGTGTTTAGTATGATTCCACTAAGTATTATCTCAGTGGACTACTTTGTAACTGCGGCCCTGCTTTTCTGCTAGATGTTTTACCCTCACACCATCTCCCTGTCCGTTGCATTAAATCCCTCCATAACGTCCCTCTGCCAGTCTGTTTGTATCCCTGCTCTGTATCCAAACCTTTCCACTTTACTCCACACTTCCCTCCCTCTCGCTCTCTCTCTCTCTCGCTCTCTCTCTCTCTCTCTCTCTCTCTCTGAATCCCTCTGTCACGGCTGACCTGCGTCCTCTCTCTGCAGGGCCTCTCCTGGTAGCGCCCAGCTGGCGCGCTGTGGATCGGCTGGGCAGAGGCAGGAGGCAGTGCCAGCTCTACTGGTGCAGAAAGGGGCACACCAGGCAGACAGGCCCAGTGTCAGCAGCAGCAGCATGCTATCCCCCTGGCTGCCACGTTCACAACACACACATATGCCCGCACTTTCTATATATCGCTGCAACACAAATGCATGCACACCAGCATCAGCGGACCATCGCCAAATAGGTTTGGTCCGACTGGGACCTAGTTAACTGGGACAAAACATTTGTTTACACACTAGGCTAGTGCAAACAGGCACACGGACGCATTCACATGGCAGGAGATGTAGAGTTATATTCTCATAAAGAGAAGCTATTCCTTTGGCGGAAAGTTGACAGTCCTGATGTCGGCCTGAGGCCTGTTGTCGCTTGAAGGAACCAGAGCCGCACGGATCTTGTGATAGAGCACATATTGAATGGCACGCATGTTACTGGCTCGGGGGTCGACACTTGAAGCTCCTCGTAATTAAGACGATGGAGAGTGAGCTTCCCGCCTGTAGTTACCCCTTCATGTCTTCAGCTCTGGGTGTTTCCAGTTCAACGTGACCTTGCTTTTAGCGGCAAGGTCAGACTTCCAGTGATGAAGATCAGCGGGGAGACGAGGGAGCGCCTTACACCTTGACTGACATAACTTTAAAAACTCAGGAGGCTCGAATTGAAATGTCAAGAAATATACGTAATAATGCAACAATACATGTGACATATGACTTTGAATAGCATCCATACTGTGCGACTTATTCCAGCTCAGACGCTCGTGTGGGGAATTGTTTGTTCTCGCTGATTTGCATACTGTTTGATTATCGGGGTCTTGAGTATCCAGCCAAACTTCCTTATTTGTGTTTGTGCCTCTTTGTGTGTGTGTGTGTGTGTGTCACATGGGACCCCAGCTGGATAAATGACATTCATGTGTGTTTACATGCACGCGTTTGGGTGTGTGAAATGCCACTGAGCATATAGGCTCTGCTTCACTGAGCTCGGCTGGCTACTGGAGCACAATTGGGGGTCTCTCTGTGTGAAAGAGGTCAGAACACACACACACACGCACACACACACACACACACACGCACACACACACACAGAGAGATGCACACAGACATCAGCTTGGATATGGAAATGATGGTTGGGGTCCTATCCCCTAATGTACGCCTCGGTAGCACCTCTGTGCAGCAGAAAAAAACCCCTCAGCGACGTCTCCCCTGTTATCAGTCCAACTCTTGCTCGACTCTGCAGGTCAGCCCACTCATCGCCACCCCGAGGATCTGAGGCACACTTCCGCCTTAAAAAGTTGTACACCAGCCGCTACCTTTTGATAATCAAGATAGAAACTAATTGAGCTCACTCATGCAGAAGATGCTCTCGCCTTTTTTCGCGCACGCACACTTTTTGAGGAGACGGGGGCCTATACTGTTTCAGCTCATCCAACTGTGAGATTCTCCTTTTCCCCTTTCCAGTCCTGCCATCATCTCACTAATGGTGTTTCTATCTCTTCTCCATAGGAGGTAAATGAAGCTTTTAAGCAGGGTGGAGGGAAGGGGGACCGCTGAAAAGATTAATTGACTTTCTGCAGAGCTTCACTTATCCTCCACTGCCACCTTTGACTTGTGAGTGTATTTGTGTTTGGATTACATGATTATATCACCATTATTGCCGCAATTTGTGGTTCAAAACTGTGTCAGGAAATATCAAACTGTGTCCCATCAAGCATTTCACCCACAGAGGCTGCTCGGCACCTTTATGCAATTAGGAGCAAATCTTGTTGGTGGCACTGCTGCTAAAACATTTTGTGATTATAAATTATTAATGTAATAAAGATAATTCTGAACTTATTTGTTCTTGCAGATTTACACATTTGCACAGTTAAATGGTTATTTATAAATAGCCACAGTGAAACGGATTGGTTACCAGGCATTCGTCTCCTCTCTCTTGGTTTTATCTTCTTGATTTTGGTGGCCCCATCTTATCTAATTTTTAGGAGCAGTTGTAAATGAAACATCTGCACCAATTTGACAATATTTAAAAAAAACAAAAAACTAAAAAAAACTGTGTAACTGAATAAAATGCACAAAACTCTGGATACCCATTTACCAGTTTGACAACACAGACTGCCTGCATCACAGAAAAAGCACTTACATTACATGTCACTACATTTTGATCAAACATACTACACACACACGCACACACACACACACACACACACACACACCCTACCTGCTCTCATCGTTTTGTGTCATTGTCTGTGTATTTGCTCATTATGTCAGTTTTCTTTCATCTACAGAACTACAGAAACAAGTAGGTGCAGAATCCATACACAATTCTACAGTTTGTTGAATTTGATCACTTACAAATGATGTAGAATGAATTATAATAGTCCCACACTACTAAAAATACGACAGTCATTTCTAGTTCATCAGTTTGAAGTGCCCCTTGGGAAACTTCCATTGTGTTGCAGTTTCTCTGTGCCATGAATACCTCTTTAAGTTTATTTGCATCATTTTTTCTAAATATGAGCAGTGTGTGGTCAAGGTGATGAAGACGTTTCTTCCTTTGCTTTTGTTTCGACTATTAGAAGTCATTGTAACACTTAATAGCCGGCAATATACAGCTAATTCCACCCAATTACGTGTGTAATTTTTGTTGTATCAGTGTACCAGCTCGGTCTGTAAGAACCAACACTTACATGTAGGCTTACATGTAGGTACAGAGGAAGTGATGTCAGGGAATCTCTTCTAGAACTAAACTATATAAACACTTTTTCAATATGCGTCTAAAACTAAAAAAAAAAAATTCAAAACCACAGACAAACATCTAACATCTCTACAGCGTCCTTTCACAACAGCTCCGATCTCAGCTGCCACTCACTTCACCGGGAAACGTCAAAGGTGGATGCTTGTTTATTACTAGTGTGCGGCTTTTAAGGGTTGACCGTGTTCATCTTAAGTTGGGCAACCTGAGATCAAAACACAGCCTGTCCCCTTGTACCTACTGGTAACCACTGGAAGGCAAATATTTACACTGTGAATTGGGAGGAATTAGTCCATACAGGGCGAAATCTTAAGTGTTACTGAAGTCACTATTATCAAATGACAATTTCTATTAGCCGGTGTGTATTGACAAACAGCCGAAGATGTCTTGCGCTGCATGACGATGTATGACGATGCACTGGGATTTGCACGAGTACGCAAATCCACATTTGAACAGTTTTGGTGTGATGTTGGTGAGAAACAATAAATGTAAACATAGCTTTTGTTTGTTTTTAAGAAAAATCCACCGTGCACCTTTAGGCTCTGCGTACTTCTTTCTACAGTCTACCCCTTGAAGTTTCCGTCTTATCCATAAAAATGAATTTGGTTTGTCTGCATGTGTACATGGAGAATAACCCCCTTCGTGTCTCAGACATCTTGTTCTGAACTCACAACATCCTCTAGTTACATGTGTGTTCCTCAAGTTTTCCACCTGTCATCTTCCTTTAAAGTACATCACCTCCCTGTCAGGTTTTCCTTTCACACACCACTCTCACACACACACATGATGGACAGTGTCAGCGCATCGACAGTCGTATCTTGTACAGACTGAAGTAAGTTTGACTTTGACTTCCAAACACTGGTATGGTGAGAGAGAGGAGCCAAATGTGTGAATGTACAAAGAGTTCTACACCCCAGCCCCACCCCCACCTCGCCGCTGTAAACTCCACCACCCACAGCTGCACACACTTCTCCTGTCACGGTGATAATCTCTTTGTCAGGAGCCGTCTGTTAGAGATTTGTCCGTCTGATTCGCTGAACGTCCGAGTGGCAGGTCTAGCTGTAGTGCCACAGGGTGTCTGTGTTTGTGTGTGTGTGTGTGTGTGTGTGTGTGTGTGTGTGTGTGTGTGTGTGCGTGCGTGTGTCTGTGTGCATGTGTGTGCACGCACCCAGTGCCATAGGTGGTGGGATCTCCGTCCCTGTCACAGTGTGTATGTCACTTGTCTTGCGAACTCTGTTTTGCGATGGAAGAGGAATGTTGAGCAGAAGAGGAACAGAAACAGATACACAGAGAGAGTCTGACTTTAATATCACCTGTTCCCTCATGGTTCATTTGCATCCACCTTTATTTTAGCCAATATGGCTGGAGAAAAATGGTCAGTTGGAATTGGCTTTCCCACTTGATGGCTCTGCTCTCTGCCGATACGTCTAATGCTAATGTTTTGGCCGTAAATCGAAATGCAAAAAACAGAAGTCAAAAGGTTGGTGACACAATAAGCACAACTGATACATGATGACATGGTAAACATATAGCTAATTGAACTTCAGTTAACAGTTGATTCACTGTTAATGAACATTAACATTGATTTTCAAACCATTGTCAGCTGTTTATTGTAAAGTTGATATTTGTAATTGTATGTTGACATCTGGCCTGATGACAAATTTAGATTTAAATGCCAAATCAGTAATCTAGTTTGTAAACTGCCTCAAAATTAGTATTTTTTCTTTAGACATAAAGCCATCTTACAGTTCTTCTGTAGGAAATAGATTGTTCAACATTTCTGTGGTGACAATCTGCAGACATGCTGTTGCCTCCACACCTAAGCCCCTAAAACTCACAGCTGAGATTTATTACGGATGTCAGCTACAGTACTCATTACTGCTTCCTCTAAGATAAGGTTGGTCGGCCCTCACTGTAGGAGAGATGTAATAATCACTGCTTTCTGTTTATATTTAAAGCTCTGATTTGAAATCATATATTACATCTATGTTACATCGGAACCCCCGGACCGTTTCTAACTCGCTCCAGTGATTGGCTTCTTCTTCCAGGACTGCTTCCACTGCCAGAGCTGCGGTCTCTCTCATATAACTTATTAAATAATCACCTGCTACGGGCTTGTAATTGTTGTAGTATGTTTTGCATTTTTTTTGGAATATGGTTTCTTTTCTGTTTGTTTAACTGATATCTCTGTTCTCGCTCTGCAACATTGACAATGATAACCTCCCACGATTGATTCCCAGAGACTTTAACAAAGGTCTGAATAATTTAATGAATGGCTGATATTTTGTAAATGGTTTATGAATACTGTGAACAAACCTTTAAAATTACTTAATTAGTGGTTTAAGTGTTTCATTGTTTGTTAACAGTGAAATATCTATCTACTAAAGTTTAATTAAATATGTATAATAACTTTTTAGGGTGGGTAATTCATCAGTTACTTGCTCAAGGACACTTTGGCAGTTTGGTATTACAGTGACCAGATCACTGGCTTCCCAGTTAAAGGTTGGCCAGGTGCAAACCGAGGTTCCTACTCAATGTTTTCATCAAATTCACTCGTAGGTGCTGACTTTTAAGGACCACTAAACACCAGGACCTGACACTAAAACGATTTGATCCTACACCTCAGGAAGATTAAAAGACATGTGTGATGATATTAACTTTAAAATATAAAGAACCTAAAGAGTTGTAATTCTGAAGTTCTCCCTTAGATAGAAGATGATCTAAAATTCTGACAAAGCTGTAATTGTTGGGTTGAGTTATTGTTTCCCGAAGCTCTTTTTCTTTCTTTTGCCTTTCATCTCTCCCCTCCCGACACCTTCTTCTTCCTCTATCTGTTGTTTGGTCTCCTCTTGTCACTCCACTGCAATCATCTTCGCAGGGGGGCTTGTCATCTGTATCTACTCATATCCTCCAATCCCTTTTGCTCTGAGCACTACTGCACTTAAATGTCAGGGCTGATGAGCCTGCCACACCCACCTGACACATCAGCTCAGCGCCTGCTAAAAGCTTTTATGGAACAGAGTGTGAGCCTGGTGGTTGATATAAATTAAAGCGTTCTCTTCTTCTTCTCCTTTTCTTTTTTTTTTTTTTAAAGATTATGGCTCTAAAGGGACAACTTCTGGAAAGAAATCGAAAGAAAGAGAGCGAGAGAGAGAGAGAGTAGGAGCATCGGCTATGATTGGTTGCCATCTAGTGGCTTTGGAAAGTTGCTGCCCCGTTATGATGGATAGAGAGGAAGATGGCACTGAACTCTCACCGCCTAAGATTAGATTAGATTTCACTACAATCGAAGCAAATTTCTCCATCGTTTATAGTTATTAATGACCCTGTTGTATTGAGCTTAACACATGTTGCCTGGATTTCAATTGGTGAACTGCTTATTTTTTGGGGGAAAAAGGATTACATGAAAGAAACTCTGTTTTTTTTTATTATTTTTTTTTTTTTATTGTCGATGTAAATTAAGAGTATTTTATTGTTGTAGGTAAAAATCATTTTCTTTCTGGAGTGCTTACCTTCATAAGTATCCAGAAAGGAGTTATTTTTCTATTGAACGGCAACTGCACACACCAGACTGAACACAGTGAACTCTGTGTAACGCCTAGGACTGCATTGTGATGTAAAGGTGGTGAAATCTTTAAAAACGTTCACATTTACTTGATTATCAAATGTGTGGGTGTTCAAAGATATTGTGCAAAGATAGATTAGTTTGTTTTACATAAATGCATTTAAGGGTCACATGTCGTTCTAATAATCTGGTTATCTTGATGATGTTGATCTTGTTTTTTGCCTCTCATAGTTTGTTCTATACAGTGCTCAAACAGCCCTAATTACATTTCATCATTTGGTTCATGCTTTGAGATTAGAAGAAAGTGAACCATGTTAATAATAAAATTGATTGGTGCAGAAATCCCTTTATCATATTTCAGGATTCTAGTATTGTGGTGGTGTGGTTCACTGTCACGGCCTACAGGGACGCTTGAATGTAACATAGTTGATGTTATTAATAACCAGTTCCTCTGGGAGTTTGCAACGCTGTGATCGCGACGGCTAACAAAAAGTCTGCACCACCTTGTAACTGTGATAAATCGCTGCAACTTTTACGCAGATTACACACATTGTAATTTTTTTCTGCAAGTTCTGGCAATCAGGCCCTTACATGTACACCGCCAAACTCACGTCCTTGTTTCTTGTTGTGAATATGCAGACATGACACAGTCGTCTCCCGTTTACCAACAAAAATTACTGCTCAAGATTGTGAGGGCAATAACTTATGTTCTGCTTAAATGCAGGTGAAGTGATGGTTCTGTACCGTGCAATGTTGTGAAAGTCATCATAGCACACCCATGCAAAAAACAAAACAAAATCAACTTTTTCTTCTTTTTTTTTTCCTTTGCATTTTTCACTAACTCCTGCATTCTCTGTGCACAAATAACACCAAAGCATGCATTGCAATTTTTTTTTTTACAAAATAGTCTGCCTTTAAACATGCACTGTGCAACTTATTCTGGCTGCAGTTTTCTTACTGTCAGACTTTCAGTTTAATAAGCCTGTTTTACTCTGAGTTTTACATGTACAAATGTAAACATACAGCTGTAAATTGAATCTGAAATGTTAGCTCTAGAGCTCTGTCTCTTTGTTGGTTTAAGCCTGTCAAAGAGTCACACAGCCCACCTTAAAATCATGCATGTCAGCCAAATATAACACAACAGGCAAAAGAGCCTGTGAAATGAGAGGGCAACTGCATAAAATGTGTGCTTTGACTGCTGAGACAAGTCAAAATGTTAATCTTAATCTTTTGGTAGGAACTTCAGGTAAATGCTTAAAGAAATTCCCATGTCATCATATTATATTTAAAGACCGCCACGGTATTTAAATATGATTTGAAAAGAAAAAAAAAAACACTTCACTCATTTCTGTGCCATTTCTGTTCTTTTCCTTTATTTGTAAAACTTTGGCATTCTAGCCAATATTCTCAGTGATTGGCCAGGTATAGACAGTATGTACACTCTGAGCAATGGATGCACAACACAATATAATATGTACAATCTCAATAGATCTGCAAACACAATATATACAGTCTCACTGCTCCTTGTACAACACCATGTATATACAATCAAGCCTCTTCTCCGATGGTTCTGCATGACAGTATGTACAATCTAGATTAGTAAACAATATTTACAGCTTCACCTCGTCCTCGCGGTTGTACAACACAATAATATCTACAACCTCGTCTTCACACTAATAGTTGCATCAGTCCCGGCCCCACCTCTCACACTTTGTGCAGTGCATCACAACACATATGGTATGTGTATTAGCAAACATGATGTGTACAGAATGACTGTAATCCCTGCTACAGTAGTCTATTGGTTACATGTCACAATATGTTTTGGTTTGACCCCTGACCAGGAAGTATGTGCAAGAAATAGTGGACTATCATGATTTTCTACTGGTAACAACACTGTTATCGTACAACACAAAGTGTGCTACTCATGTCTGCCAAACACCCTGTTTCAGTCATACCTCGTATTTGTGATTGAAGTTATTTTCAGATACAATCAGGGCAGCAGCAGTCGACAGTATGTATAATCCTCTGACACAGTGCTTCTCAGATGTTTTGGCGTTCAGCTAACAGAAGCCTACTGGCAAAGCGACATGACACACTTGAGCACACGCAGAAAGATGAACTATCACACTGAGTGCAGAGTTAATAATACAAAGTAGCACAAGCGTCACAGAGCTCTGCCGTGAGTGTGACGTTTACCGAGGAGCGATATGCTGCTCCCCAGGTGTCCCTGCCTCTATGACTACTCGTAAAGCGAAGGAACATTTTATGAATCATAATTAAACGCAACAAACCTCGCTCAACACAAACATCTTCATATCTCACTGTTCGGTCTGATGTAGGAAGTGCAGTAGTGACACATTTAACAATACATTTCATAAGAGTCAAAAGGCTGCATTTTATGGAAGACAGCAATACAGAGAGTAAAATTATTAAGCCTATCATGAAGAAAAGGACTTTAATGGCATCGTTAACGTAATAATTCCCTTTGGTAGAATATTTACACTTTTCACATGCACTACTCTGAATTCAGAAGTTTGGTTGGAGGAAAAAAGTGATTTTCTGACTGACAGTCCCTCGTTCAATTACAAGTCATTCTACAGCATGTCTAACTTTAGATGTTAGAGTACTGACTGCAAGTGACGCTATCGTTTCAGCTGTCCATGAACTCCTGATGAAAAACACATATGTACGGATAACGAAAACTAAAGTAAACTCATTTGCATGTTCTTTGTGGCACTGAATACCTCTTTGTCCAGAATGGTTTGTCCCACTTTAAGCTGCTGGTGCTACAGTAGATATACATCAAGGCAGGTAACAAGTAGTCTGTTTATATTGCACCACAGCTCTAACTGTGTCCCGACTTGTGTGATCAAAACAAAGTAAAAGTCCACTCAGACCAGTCCAATTCTTTGCAGATTTATATCCATGAAAGAAAATAAGAAATGCTGTCTGAGGATAAAATTTAGATGAACGTTATTTCAGTTTGGGATTTTACTTTGTTGATCTGCTACATTCAAGTTACAGGCCCTTAAGCACATCATGACTAGGTCTGTGCTTTTTTGGAAAGACACTATGTCTTCTTAAAATTACATGGGCCTACGTTTGATTTATTTTGTGTTTAATTCAGATTGTTGGGGTCGCTCCTTTTCTTTGGGATCTGGACTAACTTTGGGACTCCCTAATTTCTTCATTCCTCGCCGCTGAGCCAGACTGGAGGACTGAACGGGCTCCAGGAGCGGAGCTGGAGCACAGCGCCTCAGAGCAGAGTAGGTGGCACACAGTGCCCCCTGGTGGAATAAAAAGGAGACTGCATTACAACATGTTAACACTGGCCTAATAATATACTACCAGCAAATACGTGGCAGACAGCACCACCAGATGGACAGACAGAGAAAAACATTACACACATTCATTTCATTCATATTTGAACCTAAATACATACATTTAATATTACATATAACCTAAATACAATATAATGGTACTAAATTAAATTTAATAAAGGTTTAAAAGTACTTTCAAATCATTGCATTTTGTTTTTATTTGCAAATGTCCCAGATGTGTTGGCGTCACACTTGTATCAGGTCTAATATTCTGATGATATTTGCTGTAAACACACACATGCACATGCGTCTGACCTTGACAGTGAGCGCATCCTGCCTGGTGAGAGCTCTGTCAGACAACTGGTCTCTGTCTACAATCCAGGGGTGACGGAGAACCTGAAGTGCATCACAGCAAAAATGATTTCAAAATACTGCTCCAATCAAAACAGCAAGCTAAGATGCAGTAAATATTGCATACTATCCTAACTTGAACTAAAAAGATTTACAGGACATATGTACATGCGGGAAAAGAGAAATGGTGTCAAATGACTGCCTCTACTGTTCATTGTCTCTGTATAAATGACTAAAAACATATCATGTGTAGTAAACTGACTGTTTCCAGTTTCAACAGAAAATGCTTAATACTACAGTTAAAACTATTAACAGTATTGAAAGGGACCTATTGTCTTATACAGCATATTATGGAGATATAGTACCTGGGGGGCAGTCAGGCGCTGGTGGGGGTCCACATGGAGCATCTTGATCACCAAGTCCTGTTTAAATATATGCAGACATACATGGGCGATATTTATATGTCAACAGTGCAACCATTTTATGTGCAAATGTACGTCCACTCTCTTAAAATAAAATAAAATTTGTACCTTGGCAGTGTCTGATACCAGGTCCCAGTTCCCCCCTGTGATAACGAATTTCCCGCAGCCAATTTGAGCCAGAATCTCCTCTGCCGTGTCCTCAGAGCTGCTGGCGAATGGACTGAAACTGGCCAATAAAAATAAACATTTACAGAGAGCCATTCAATGGTTGGGCGAGTTACAATAACGGGGAATAAGTCAGGCCATAGGGAGTCTTCCAAAATCTACAACTGCTGTGAAACATCGCTTGATAAATTAAAACCCCTGGCGTTATAGAATCTATAGTCAATAAAAGATAAGAAGCAATAAGCTTTCATTTGACAGGGGTAAAACACACAGTCTCTTACTGACTTCACTGTTATTACACCGGGGGAGTTAAGTTAAACATCCTGTTTAAAGCAGCAGGGGGAGCATTCGCACACAATGGAAATATTACATGGAGAAACTTACCCAGCTATCATGGTGTAGAGCAGGATCCCCAGGCTCCAGATGTCACAGGCTGCATCATAACCCTGCTTCTTCAGAACCTACACACACACACACACACACACAAATAATTTCAATAGAGTGCAGGGTGGGATTAGTTTAAAGTGTATTTTTGATATCAGTTCAATAACTCACGTTAATGCAACTTTGTATTGTGATTATCAATATACCGTACCTCAGGAGCCATGAAGGTTGCCGTGTAACAGGGGGTCATCAATAAGCCATTCTCAGCCCTGAGCTGTTTGGCAAAACCAAAATCGCATATCCTGATGCATTCTGGGAGTCCGGAGTCATCAGAATAGCGAATGTTACTAGGCTTCAGGTCCCGATGCACGACCTGGAAAAAGGAAATGACCATATTATTAGTGAGTGTCAAAGGTTGCTCAAACAACCACTGAACCTTCAAAACCAAACAATATTACGCGAATAAGTGTAAACATTCAAAAACAGTGAAGTCAGGAAGCCTTCCCGTCCTGCCGTCTTACCCCCTGTGAGTGTAAATATTCCACAGTCTTGGCGAGAGTGCAGATGATGTCTGAAGCGTCCCTCTCTGTAAAATTTGGCACCGTCAGAGCTCTGTCCAGCAGCTCGTCTCCTCTCAGTAAGTCCTGAACCAGGAACACACTCTGGCCGTCGTCAAACACCTGATGGTAAAAAAAAACAAACACACAACGCGAGGCTTATTAAAAACTGTTATAAAGACGAAGAAGAAGTGCTGCTCTTCATTGTATCATGGTTGTGGTGTGTCACACTTACATCCTTCAGGGTAATAATATTTGGATGCTGTCCGTATCTCAACAGAATTTCGATCTCCTCCGCTGGGTCTTTCCTTGCCCTCTCAATAATCTGACACAAAAACAGAAACATACAATTTTATTTATCTCAACAGTGCAAATCAGTGGCCAGTTTTCTACCGGGAATTAATGGCTGCTGTGACCGTGACGCCATGGTGATTCAGTCTGTCGTATCAAATTCCAGAATCATGACAACGCTCCTGATAGACCGATCATCAGACTGGCGTATTGTCGGATCAGATATCTCGAATTTTTCAGATTTTCTACTTCAGTGTCTTTAAAAAAAAAATCCAATGCCAATACATTTCATGAATTAAAATATCTGCTTCTTTGGTTCTTATGCAGGATGTGATCTGCAAAGTAACTAGCAACTTAAGATACTGAACAAATATAGTGGAGTGAAAAGTATATTCGTCCATAAAATGTTGTGGATTGGTGTTGTGAATGCTTAACATGTATGTTCAAGAATATTAATAAAGGTTTAGTGTCCACTACCTTCACCGAGTACTCCACAGCCGTAACTCTGTGCAGACATCTTCTGCGGACAGAAGTCACCGTCTGTCCAACTTCCTCCTTGAGCTCATAAACATCACTAAAGGCCACGTCACCACGGAGATGCTGCGGGGAACACAAATAATCAGACACACACTTTTTTGACTTCATATATCACGTCACGTCCAAATGTGCCAGAGTCGTATATTAGATGAGAGAATAACTGCTTCATCCAGCTGCCAGTTGCTTTAATACGGCTGACGGTGATTTATGGGAGTGATGTTGAGAAAGGTCAGCTTCATTAAATAGCCAGTCTCTTAATTATTCAACCTGTTTATCTGTCAGTTGGCTCATAAAACTGACCAGCTCTGTGATTTATATACAGGCCATTTGTTTTCCAATCAGTGTGTGAGTGTAATCATTTGATTAGGTGAGGAGTTTGGACGTTAGCTGTTTGCTCAATGAAACACAGTACATACAGTACCTGTGCTATCGGGTTGATGTTGTTCACCTCCTGACGAGAAGGTGCTACCGTAGCAACAGTGGGTTCCTGAATTTGATTCGTCGCAACAAAGCTGAATCCACGAAACAGCTGGTGTGTGTTTGCGCTGGGAGGGATGCCGGGAGAATCTGGGCGGGCAGAGACACACAGATACAAACAAGCAAAAGTGATTTCCAATGGAAAGTACAGTACAAATACATCATCACCTAAAACAACAAGTAGGTTCTTTTCAACTGGAATCATTTTATTCTTTCTGATTAACATGTGTTCATATATCAATACATGTGTGTTTTGGTATGTTTCAGTTACCGGTGGGTGTTCTGGAGGTGAACTCTGGGTCAAAGTGGAAAGTGTCTTCAGGTCTTCCAACCGTCGGCTTGAACGGAGGCCTCATCTCCTTCCTGTACAACTTCTACAAAAAAAAATGACATTCATCAATATCGGCATTGATCAGCAACAGCTGGCTGAAACACAAAACTGACACATGATTAGGTGCAATGTTAAAGTCATGCTTATACATCTTAAGTTAGTGAACTGTGTTTGTGTGTCAACAGACTTTATTTCCATTGAATTCCAATTTTTAAAAGTCACTGGATGGAGTATAATCAATGACATAGGTATAGGTTGGCTCACACAACTGTTAAATTTAAATGTTATAACGTTTGTCTCATATCTCTGACCAAACTGATCCCTACTAGATCCAGGTTTAATGCGAACATAAGCTGCATCATCAATGACACAGTCTGATCTTGAAATTGAAAGAGAGTAGAATAACGACTGTGAATGTACAAATAGACAGAAAAGTAATGATTGGCCTCGACTCATGGATTCTCAATGCATAGACAGTGATAACAATAACAAGGACAGGGCTGTATACCTAAAAATCATAACTGAGTAAAAGTATAGATTTGGTATTAAAATATTACCTTTTGGTAACCTAGAAATTCACCCATTGAATTGAACTTAAGCATAAGTCTTAAACTTACAGACATCAAATGAACTCACGTATCAAATTTTAATTTGTTGCAGTAATTGTACTTAAGGGTCAAGAGATTATCAGCGTGAATTCTTAAATTTGTATTAAAAAAAAGATTCAAAATGTGTTTGATGCAGCATTGAATCTGAAATGTAACTAATAACTAAAGTTGATAAATAAATGTAGTGAATAAGATGTAAAGTATTTGGCTCCGATATGCAGTTAAGTGTATAAATCAGTATAAAACAGTGGAAAAAAAGTACCTCAAAACTGCACTTACTACAGGTACTGTCCATAATTACATCCCATCATTGAATAAGGTCACATATGACTTGTACTGTAAAGTGATGCTCAGCCCAACCCTAAAGCTAAGCCACTGTTAAAATTCTACAACACACACTACGATTTAACACACCTGCAGCACATTTTATAACCATGATTACAAACTACTCTGCTCTTGAATGTAACTGTTTTTAACAGAGTACTGTTGCTGTTTGTTAGTTTTCTCATTAATCATTTTTGTGCACACTTATTTTGTGTTAACTGTAGTCCTTACATCTTTGAAAATGATCATTGATTTTGAGATTTAAATGAACAAGGATGGTCAGTCACAGAGCAAACAGAGCAAATTTACTCATTACAAATAAATCATACACCGGTATAAGTATGGTCAAGTTAAAGTTCTGATTTAACTGATTGAGGATAACTGGTTCTGGAGGTGTTGAAAAGTACTTTTCTTCATCTATTGTGTGATTTGATTGTCCTTTCTGGTAAGAGGTTGTCGAAAGTACTGGAGAGCGGTCGCATAAACCATTGCGAGAATCACCCAAACTGTGATTATTAGGTATCTGCTGCCACCAGTTCTATCTGAACAACAATTTGGACTTGCAGTGGCAAGTTTTATTGGTGCTTGAAGGATGGTTATCCACCACTGGAAGAATCAGACAAAGCTTTTTTTTTTTTTTTTTTTGATAAATGGTTCAAAGTTCAGGATAGATGCTGCTTCATTTGAATTTATTTATCACAAGGACTTATGACTGCCAAGAGTTTTCATGAAGTCTGGTCTAATTTTTAAAGAAAGAAATGTAGGAAGGAAGGAAAATGAAATATGAATATATCTATTGTCTTACTGTAGTTTTATTAACCCTTTCTCCACTTTTAATCTGTAAAAGTACTTGTACCCTTTGTTTTTTAATTGACAAGTGTTCAGTGTGATTAAACAAAATAATGGTTGAATGAGTGAATGAATGAATTAATGAATGAATGCCCATTCTAAGTACCACAGCACACAGACTAGGTGCACTCCTCATCTTTTGTTGACTATAGTGTAATGCTGAGTATGTCCTGCAGGTGTCACCATTGCCTGCTGTGAGCAGTCTGGCAGGGTTACACATCAAATAACCATGACAGGCCTGCAGCATTCAGATTTATTTTCTTAATTGATTTGATTTATGGTGAGAATGTCAAACACTAATAAACACTCCCACTTGTTATGTCATCTGCAGTTAACAGTCCTTGTGATGCATGCCTGCTGACGAGGTGAGGATGCAGCTAATGTCAGTTTTTGTTATGCGAGGATCTCCTTCAAAGATCAGGACCATAACGACGGACTCGGGATCACGGAGGAAAAGTCAAACTAGGTCCTGATGGGTGACAGGGGATCCACCAGGCCTGATACAGCACAGTTATTTAATTAGCATAGTGTGGAGGAGAACGTAAGCCTCTTATTGATAGCTTGTGGCCTCAAAGCCAGCAACACCATCTGTAAAAGGGAAAAAATGGTGGTGTTTGGCAGGGGTGAATAGGTAGTGGTGTAGTGAGGTGTAAGAGTGGGGGCAGAGATTAGTGGGCATGCAAAGCAGATAATAGTGGATTTTGTAAGGGACGAGAGCATTGCTAGTCACAGCAGCGGATAAACGCGAGTAGGAAGCCTTCCCAACATCTCTGATAAAAAGGTAAAACGGGTGCAACAGTGTGACCACAGAGCACTTTGCTCAATCAATAAAACAATCAATTAATCAGTAATTACTTTGATGAGGCTTTTGGCTATCAAAGTCACAGTCACCTGTCCCGCTGGTGTGCACATCTAAGTTTGATAAAACTGCAAATGAGCTGGACCTGTCCTGTATGGCTACCAAATATTAAAGGTGCAATATAGACAAATTGGCTACCTCAGATTCATACACCCAACACATATGGTCAGCATATGACCATATAATTGCTAAATGAATGAAAATAAATGCTGCTAACCATGCTCTGTTTATACAGCCACGACTGTAGCTTTGTTAGCTCAGTTAGTCATGCAGCTAGCCGGGCTACCAGGGGAGTATTGGTGTTTACACAATACATGGACGTCTTTGACATAATTTCAGCACTGTCATTTCCTCAGATTCTCATGATCATTTTAGCTAAATTTTGTTGTTTTGAACTAGAGTGCAGCTTTTGCACATCTTAGGGTCAACAAGTGCGTAGGAGAAGACTGAAGACTGGTAAAATCAGGAAAAAGACTCACGCAAATTGTTGTTTCGGTTACTTAAACAGTCATCCAGTTGTCTCTAGATAACCTGATGAAGGTTTATGTACCGAAAGATTGTTGGCAGTAAACTTTGTCGCAAGTGGACAGTGTGCATGAGTCTTTTTCCTGAATGTTTTGTACAACAATTCTTACATGTTGCACCTTTAAATCTGACCTGAATATTCCAAATGTATATCCAGTTGTTACATTAGTGCATTGCTTTGCATCAGTGTAAGAACGTCGATTTGCTTTGAACTTCTCTTCTCAGGGAAAGACTAATATTTAATCCGGGGGCAGCAATCAAAGCTATCAGGTATCTGAGCAGGACTCAGTGGTGTCTGACAGGCAACTTAACAAAAAAGCTTTGGGCCAAGTGTGCAGATAGTTAAAAAGAAGGAGTGGATGCCAAGTTTAGATTATGATGGCACAGGTAATGTCACTAGTCTGAACACGTGCGCGTGAGCAAACCTTCCATGAGGAAGGCTATTATACATAGATAAGAGAATTAATTCCAGTACAGTTGGCAGAGACGGGCAGAAACGGAAGATTTTGCCACTTCTGCAAAATCTCACACTAACGGATGCTCGATGATTCATGAATGTGGGCAACTCTCGAGGAAGTGGATGAACAGCTGCAGGGTTTCGATGACAGGATACAAACATCACAATGTCATTCAGACGTGCTGCTCTTAAAATAAATGTTTTTAAATTTACACCCCAGACACTAATATGAACAGTGAATCTCAGATGTACGACTTCATGGAAACTATTACATTTGACACAGCTGTGTGCACAAAATTAATATACAGTATGTATGAGCAGCAGGTGTAGATGTTGGTGGTAGGACAATGTATTTACTTACAGATCTTTTCCACAACTGTGCTACACACTTGCAAACAATATACTTTGCTTAGTCTTTCTCTTTCTTTGGTATGCTGTAAACAGCATGTGTGTAATGCCAATGAGCATACCAGGGTTGAATACAAGTTAAGACTAACATTGTAATTAGTGTCGTCCCCTGAAAGAAACAACATTTGAACGCTTAAATGATGCAGACTACAGAATATTTTTCACACATTGTACTTACAATCCAATCTATGGATGCAAAGAAGCGATGTCTTTTTATTTCTTCCACTCCATCTGGTCCCGCACCTGTTCGCCACACAGATTGAGACATTGTTCACTTCTGTTAAGACAGCAGACAGCGTAGTAAAAACAAGTATACAGCCAGTTTTTATTAAGGCTTTTATGTGTACTGCCAAATTGACGATGGAATATCGCTTAACACAAGTAGCATAATAAAAGAAGACTGTGGAATGAGGTTTATTAGTAGTATCAGCTCCCCAGGTCTGCGTGACGTGTCTTTTGTGTAACTCAGCTGGTGTGTAAAATGTTCATAATGATTGATTTTATTTAGGTTGCAGCTGTAATCTGCAGCTGTATCATCCCATTTCTGTATCCCTCAATGGAAGAACTATCCTCAATAATTGGATTACATTTCACAAACATTTGGAGGTTCTTCCAGCACATCTGCATATCAGACTTTACATATACTGTACCAAGTCGATTTGCAGGGTTC
The DNA here is from genome assembly GCF_904848185.1 of Acanthopagrus latus. NCBI lineage: Eukaryota > Metazoa > Chordata > Actinopteri > Spariformes > Sparidae > Acanthopagrus > Acanthopagrus latus. The sequence continues at coordinate 24,876,268 of NC_051042.1, forward strand.
CTCTTGAAGAGTGCTCTTAATAAACTCTGCACTTCAGGGCTGAGGAACTGTGGCATTCCCAGCTTTGCCCTGTACAGACAAGGGCAAGAAACATGTTAATGTACACAGATGTTTAGTAAATGCTTTGATACATCAACATAGTTATTCATTATGGATCAATCTGAGTTTGTTTTTAAAGTAAAGACTTTGTCCTGTTTAATCAGGTATAGTGGGATACTCTGGGGCTGATTGCTGAAGGTTGCATATAAGCAGCTTATCTCAAATAATTAAAAATTATTCAGTAAGCACTATAATCAAAGACATGCAGTAACATCCTGCGAATGCTATATATGAAACTACTGTCACTCTCACACACACACACCGAGAGCAAGGCACTAATCAAACACCATCAACACAAGAAAATGTTATCAACATTCTACAGATAACACAAAACAGCACTTATACAATATACTTGGACCATTTTGAGTTAGGCTTGTATAAAAGGCCTCAAGAAGAATAACAATAAACAGTTTAAATTCTGTCTTACTTTAGAATAAGCGCCATTGTTTCCTTCCGATCTTTTCCTTGGAATGGTAACGATCCTGTCAACATCTCAAACTGGAAAACAGATGATAATTTTTTTAGAACAAGTTGCAGCTGAGTCACGACTGTTGTTGGAGAGTGGATTATTCTGAACATTGAAGTTACATTTTTCACTTCCCCTGCATATGAACAACACTTTGTTTGAATTGATTAGAAACTTTAAAGCTGTGCCTTAATATTTCCATAAAAAATGAGCTCGCTGTTGCGCAAGCTCGATCACAACCATCAGTCTGCTTCTGCAATATAAATGCTGATAGTTAAAATGTAGTTACGTGCGCTGTGTAACAACACACATAAACAGCTATTTATTCATGTGTGACCTTAATCAGCCTCCGCGACACAACTGCAGCTTTATGGCAACTTTTAAGGAGTGACATGTCTACATCTTCTGATGAACAGTAAGCTCATATTTTCACAGTAATGATGATAGTAGATCTAGAGGATCTAGAAGAAGATCATAATTTTACGTTTACAAATAATCCAATAAGAATTTACTTTCACAGATCTTTGACAGATCTGTGAATCTTAAAACAGAGAACCACAGTCACAACTATCAAAACAAAAGAATAAAAACAATGAAAAACAGATAACTTCTTCTGCTTTCCAGGATGATTACAATGGTATTGACCTGACACAAATGTTACATTACAGTGTTTTACAGTATATGTAATTATTATTATTTTTTTCAAAATTTTATTTTATAAAACAGTCTCTGGTCAAAGGTCTTTTTTGGGGGGGAGATCTTCCTTATCCAAATCGAGAGTCTAAGGACAGAGGGTGTAATTTGTGACTTGTGACGCTATTTCAATAAAATTGACTTGACTCCTTTCACAACTGTCTTTAGTTGTACAAATAATTTTAGTCCAGAGGGTGTTTATTGTAAATGGTTCAGCTGTTTGTTTTTTTTGAATATTTATCCCTAATACTAACCAAGGGCAGACGGGGATGACACTTTTTCTCTGTTGCCCTGATGTAGCTGCAAGCTGTCAGTGAACATTAACCTCATTTTCAGTATTAGTAAAATAAGCCACCAGCCTCACCAAACAAGCAGAATCCAACAGATGCACGATTACTGAAAGTGATGGGACTTAATCTCCCAGATACGGTAATTAAGCAGCTTTACTGCCAGAAGAAAGCCAAATGAAGAAACCATTGCACTGGCGCAATATCCAAGAGCCGAGTGTTTGGCTCATGAGATACAGTAAACTCATGCCAGCTGGTTTTGTCAGCGTGATCAGACAAAAATCGACTGTGTGCTCGGAGTAAAAGAACACAAGTGCACATGAAAGGCTGTGAAGTAAAAAGACTGATATGATGAAACAGTTCTCACCATAAGTACTCCAAATGACCACCAGTCCGCGCTTTGCGTGTGCCCTCTCCTGTTGACGACCTCTGGAGCCATGTACTCTATTGTTCCACAGAAGGAATATGCTCTTTTATCATGGTCGATGGCCTCTTTACTCAATCCAAAGTCTGGAACAGAAAGACAGCGAGACAGAGAACAAGGTCAGCGGAAGGACTGAAATGAAGTAAAAGATGAACAGAAAAGGCAGAAAATTGTTGGATGCACTGACCTGTTATCTTAATGTGTCCTTCCTCATCCAGAAGAATACTGTTGGGAGAACAGAACAGGGAAATTGTCTTTAAAAAGAAATCACTGCGTAAAATAAATAGATACATTAAAGGAAGCTTTTATGAGATCGTACTTTTCAGGTTTTAGGTCCCTGTAGATGATGCCCAGACTGTGTAGATGGTCTAAGGCCAGGGCCAACTCTGCAAGGTAAAACTTCACATCCTCCTCTGTAAACATTACCTAGAACAAATAAAGAAAATTAGCTGTACGAAGCAATTCTGTCTGTCTTTCTTTTTCTTTCTTTCTTTCTTTCTTTCTTTCTTTCTTTCTTTCTTTCTTTCTTTCATTTGTTGTTTGTTGGTGTTTCCTTCACTCCAGCATAAGACTTATTTCCAAGAGCTTGGAAAGTTTCAGTGCAACCACCAAAAATAACTTCCCATGGCGGCATGTTCAGTACACTGATTGATTTAGACTTTTTGAGTCTAAGGCCCTGTGTTCACATTTGGTCTCAGCATGCGTCCCTGAGTGATCCGATCACAAGTGGACAGGTGTGAACAACTCCAGGACACAATGAGGACACACTTGACAGTAAAGGTAGTCACATGAAAGTCACCAGACTCCCTTGGAAAACTGCTCAATTTTGGGACTTTTTGTGTTAGGAGAAACTTATTAACTTTGTGAAACACTGCCTACAAGGATTTTCCACTATTTAAGCATACTAATAATACTTCTGCAACATGTTATAGATGGTGAGATTTGTTTCTTTGTATAAAAAAAACATATCCGTTAGTTCCAGTCATGTAGGCATTATGCGTATATAGTGTATATCTCTTGAGACACATGTCGAGACATATCAATGCCAGGTGTAAATTGAAGGCTTGAAGTCATCTACTTGTGATCAGAGCACTCAGGATGAATGGCAAAACCCAATGAGAACAGCCACAATAAAAAGCACTAATCTTTTCAAAACTGTATCCAGGAAAACACAACTCACTACCAACGCGCTTGCGTGGTTACTGATAATACATCAGCATAAAAAGTAACCGAGGCGAGGGTCACATCAACACAGCGTTGACGAGGACAATGATGGCAGGTATAATCCCTCCTGGTGATTCTGCATCAGTGTTATACAGCCCATAATAAACCTTGAGAAGCAAAGGCTTGAAAAGAGCTAGCGAGTAGCAAACCTACCTCCTTTGACAGGCGAGTGAAAAGGTCTCCTCCACGGAGAAAGTCTAGGATCAGATAGAGCTTTCCCTCTGTCTGAAAGGCTACAAACACACACACACACACACACACACACACACACACACACACACACAAACACACAAATTGAAGCTATATTGGGGATTTAAAGGTGTATTTAAGCAGAATAGGTGTCTATTGTGCACATCCAACCACAGCTGGGTAACAGGTGTCAAACAATCTCAGCATCATTTTAATGCATTCAGTGCATGGATAGGTATCCAATCAAAACAATTATTTCCCCAACCTGCCCTTTAGGTAACAGCTCATATTGAGCGATGAGCTGAGGAGCAGCTCTGATCGCTCCAGAGGCATCGTTCAGCTGTAAAGTCTGCACAGTAATAGCTGTCATGTGGGGGGTTGCTTTGAGTGAGTCATGTTTGCTCAGCCTTTAGCCTCCACATTTATTAATTTTTCAAAGAACCCAAACTCCTGCTAGCAATATAGACAAGTCGGGCATTAAAAAGTTTCTGCTATCGCCTCTTCAAAAAAAAGAGGACCTAGTTTGTTATAAATGAGAATAAACTGTGATTTCAAAAAAAGACAAATATTCAGATCACACAGTCAGACTTACCATAGTGCAGTTTAACTATGAATGGATGGTTCACCTCTGCCAGAATGTCTCTTTCCATTTTAGACCGCACACGATCCCGAACTGAGTGCAGAGACAGCGCGACAAGATACATTTGTTTAATATTGTTAGTCTGTTATTTCTGTTTATATTCAGATAAATCATGACAAGCCTCTTATATCATTAGGTAGGAGCCAGTAGGCTTCTGTTGGATGAAACTGCATTTATGTAACTGAAAGATGTCACTTGAATTGGACCCATCTCATGTTGCTACTGGTACGTAGTGCAGTGGAAACTACAATAACAGTATTATTGCAGCATCTGTCTTCTTGACAGGATGAGACCATAACTATTTAAATTCCAGGGGTGCGGGTTAAGAGGATTAAGGCTTGTACACAGACACTAAATCAGCACATGACATCTCAACCGCCTTTGTACAGCATATCCTCGTTTACAATAATCTCATTCGACTCAAAATTGTTTATCTGCGTCAAAAGTACAAACTAACCTCGTTTACCTAAAATCCTCCTGAATGTAGGACACTCTGAGAACTCTACATTTGAACAACATTTAACAGATTACCAGTGGATTGACAATAACTACAAAAAGTTGTTATTACAATGTACTGCGTTTATGTCAAGATGCAGTGTAGTCCTTTTCTGGATGCTACAGACACATACGTAGGTTGAACCAGAGTATGTAAAAAGTACTGCCTGGCATAAGAAGCAAAAACATTACATGAAAAACATCCTCTGTGGATGCTGCTTTTTGTTTTGGAATATTTTATATCTTCAAACTTTTCCTTCCAAAAAATTCAGGTAACCTTTTTTTTCTTCTTATTTCTAAGATCCTCATGTGTCCAAAAAGGCTGTCCTGACTCATCACGAGTCAGTTGCGCCTAATGCAGACTGATAATTATAATGTATCAGCTAAATATTGGAGCCACTGTAACAATTAGGAAGGTATGGAATTAAGTATTAGTAGTTTAATTCACTGCATCTCATTCTTCAGCTTTTCATTTTTACCTTTCAACGTGGCTTTCTTCAGGACCTTCATGGCATACAGCTGTCCTCTATCCACTCCTCTGATCTTCCTCACCAGAAACACCTGGAATCATCATCATCATCATCATCATCATCATCATCATCATCATCATTATCACCACCATGTCTCACTGTCATCAGCATGTTTTATCTGAGATCTTGCAAAAGTTTCTGACAAGGCAAAACACTTGTTTAATATTTTCAGACCATTTGTAGTAGTATATGGTTAAGATAAATAACCAAGATCATTAAAAAAACCTGTTGGATTAACTGGTGAATGTCACAGAACTCACAACAAAGCTATCTATATTAGCTCACTAGATTTAAAGATGTGTGGTTCTCACAGGAAGTGCAAATGTATGATAATCTTACACAATATGATGCATTGCTGTAAATTAAACTTTACCAACAGAACAGACAGGAGGACAGGAGAGAACTGAAATAACGTCCACAGCAGTAAAATGCAATATCCTCATTACTGCACCAGTAATATTATACTGAATGCACTACTCAAAAGTGGCTAGGGGATATTGGGATATATGGATGCATGTATGCAACAAAAATCATATGAAATGCTGTGCAGGCATTGATAACTTTTTACTGCCCAAACTGTCGATATTACTGGCTGGAGTTTGTTTTTCAAGGGGATTTCTTTTAAAAATGATGGCTGGGGCGGCTGTGGCGCAGGGGTAGAGCCGGCGTCTTGTTATCGGAAGGTCGCTGGTTTGATTGCCCTGGTCTGCATGTTGAAGTGTCCTTGGGCAAAATGCTGAAGCTCAAACTGCTCCTGAAGTGCTGGTTGGCAACTTGCACTGCAGCAACCACCATCAATGTATGTATGAATTACTGGAAGTCGCTTTGGACAAAAGTGTCTGCTAAATGCCCCAAAATGTAAATGAAATGTGTTGCATAATTTTTGGGGACCAAAAATATTCACGAAACACAAGATGAAAATGTCACAGTCATGTGCAACAACAACAAAATATCCCTAAGTTTGTTACTTAAGATAAATTTAGCTAATAATACTTCCATACTTTTACTTAAATAAGGTTTAGAATACACAACTTTTACTTGTAGTTAAGTATTTTCATAGTGTAGAACTGCTATAAATCAAGGCCTATCCATAAAAATCTTCTTCAGTAACCATTACAGTTTGACCGTGACCACGCCCACCTGCAGTCAGAGCTTTCAATGTTAGCTAAATGCTAACGCACAGCCACCTTTGCCTGTAAAGTAGGTAAATGTGGATGGATAGAAAATAAACCATTTCACTGTAAAAAGGCCTTCCTATAAAAGTTCTGACAGGTGATTTAAAAGAGGATATTGAGTATGCCAACCTCGGTTCAATAATAAGTAAGTGGGTTATGCTGTTTCACTGCACTTCTGATAACTGCTATGATTTACATGGAGTTGCAAAATGCTAATGAAGCCTGTGTTAGCAACAGCTAGCTAGCTCTGTCAACATGCTAACCAGGCCACACTTTGACCTCACCCGGGTCAGCCGGCCTGTCGCTTTGGGGAAATCATCCACCCGCCAACATCTGCTGCGGCCTCATGTCTGCCTCATTCAGACAGTAACACTGTCACAATTCAGCGGACCTTCACTAATTTAAATAGACATTGTGATCTGTGGCATGAGGTGACATACTGCTAGTGTAGAAATAATTGAAAATGGAAGGTTTTTCTTATCTAATGATGACTAATAAAACAATGAAAAAAGACACAAACTATATGGCAGAAAGTAAGTGGACACCCCAACTCATGTACTCTTGTGTATTCTGGTCTCAGGCAGTTATTTCACAGTTTGAGCCAGGCTCCTTGGTTCCACTTAAATGCTATATTCAATGTTGTTATGTTGAAGAAAAGGCCCACAGATTTGTATTTCTGTTTAAACTGTCAAGACCTAAATGTTGATTTCTTTTAAAATATAAGTTTGACAGCCATTTAATTTTCAAATATAAGTTTGACAGCCATTTGTTAAGAAGAAAATGTGACCAATCTGCACCGCAGTCTCAAACTATAACCAGTATGAAAACTGTCAGTGGTTTTGTGCTAAGCTCAGCTAGTACTCCCAAGTCCTGTGAAGGAAATCATGAAACTCCATTGTGGACATTAATGGGTTAAGGGAAATCTAATGCTGCACCACACATTCATATTCTTGGCCACAGTGCACTTCCACTTTTGAGGCTGCAGTTTGGGCAAGGCCCTTCCTGCTTCAGCTGATAACACATCGTACACAAATCGAGGCCCATCATAAGATGCTTTCCCCAGTTTGGTTTTGAAGAACTTGACTGTCCCAAACCGAGCCCTGACCTCAAACCCATCTAACACCTTCAGGGTGAATCAAATCACTGACGGTGTCAGACGTTAGTGCTCCTGCGTCCTAATGTGAGAGAATCCCTCCTGTCGATTATTTCCTGGAAAGACCTCCCAGAGGAGTGGAGGCTATTATAGCTGCATATCAATGTCCGTGAATGAGTGTGCACACACTTATGGTCATAATAGTGCATGTAACTGTAAACTGCTTACAGACCATCTGAGTGGATAAAATGTAGTACAGCTGAGGAAACATAATACACTACTGGGTCACCTGTAGTAGTCAGCATCGGGCTTAGTCTCATGGGTTATCTTTAATGTCAACACTGATCTCCTGTCTTATTCCAAGATCCCCGGCTCAGAGCGATGTGCCAACGGATTTGAGAGAACCTGCTCTGGCTCAGATGTCCCTTACATTTGCTGTGAAACTTAGGTGTTAGCAGTTATAGTTAAAAATATGTTTACTGTACCTTTCCATAGGAACCCTGTCCCAGCACTTTAAGCAGCTGGAACTGAGAGGGGTCTGCTTTCTCACAACCCTCCTTCACATGGTGGCTGATGTCAATCTCCTTAAGAATACTGTCATCCTGAGGAAAGAGAAACAGACAGTCAGCGTTAGTATGTTGTTTAAGAACTTACAAACAGAGAAGATAAGAAAAACAGAGGCGTTAAAGAGGCGAAATCAGAAACAACTCAGCGTAATGAAATAATGTTTATGGAACATCCATTTTGATTAAACAAATGAATAATTAAAAATGAAGTGAACACACACACACACACACACACACACCACACACAGACAGGTGGTAATTAATTATGAGCCATTATGTTATTGCTCTATAGGTATGGGGCCGAGGTCACTGGCGGTGCATGGATGCATAGTCTAAGCTGCCTTGTTCAGCCTATTCAGTCTGCTCAGTGAAGCAGATGATCAAAGAAACTAACCTGAGATTGGTCAGCACGACGATACACTGTAATTTTGTAAAGCTCCCAGTCTCTCAAATATGAGTTAGTAAATCTAGGGAGGTACTGGTTGTAAATTCTATTTCTTTGCGATAGCTTTCATGTCTCTCATGAAAAAACTTCATTCTTAGTAAACTGTCATGATTCTGCCTCCCCCGAGGTGTTTGTATCCTCGGGAGGAGGCAGTGAGACATTCAACGGTGCAGCTTGACGTGGAAAAGTGAAAAAAAAAAATGCTTTGAATCAGGGATTTATACTGTGGTTATATCCATGGACACATCTTCCAATTAATTCAGTTTGTCTGAGCGAATGTTCACATGACAATAAAAGGAACAAGGTCAGCAGGAAACAGAAAATACTGCAAGAACTTCTAGATATTTCTCTTAATGCACTTTCTAGTCTAGTGTTGTGTGAGGAATCGGCTGTCAGGACATTCGAGGTCTCATTAGGACAGAATCGCCACAATATACAGTGTTTTTATAACAGCATGAGAGCGGTCCCTCAATTTGGGCTCCAGAGTACAGTAGTTTTCTCAGACTCAAAGCTTCATGTGAAGCTAAAAATAATCAAACTGTCACTTAGATCTGTTTCTGCTGAGAGAGGAAGTTATTTGATGCCATCTCCGCTGCGAGAGTGTTATCGAGTCTGTGAACAAAAGCAGCACATTTGTTTGCCTGTTACAGTTTTAATCAAAAGCGAGCTGCTGAGGAAGTTCATTAGGTCTCAAATTCAGTCTTTGAGATTGACTTTTTTTTTCTTTTATCACAGCAACACCAAAATCTTAAAGCAGGAGAGATAGTTGTTGTTCCAGAGCAGCTTCTAAAATAATCTCTACTTGATTCTTAATATTTCCTTAAATCTAAGTACATTTATACAGGGAATAACGACCTCGCCCTCTTGGCAGTGGCTTGTGATTATACAATAATGGGAATAATTACTAACATAAAGGTTTTACTCGTCACAGTCTAGATCCTACAGGAAGTGTTGATCCGAGCTGAGCTGCACATTGATCCTCAGTGACACAAACATGACAGCACACAACGTGACAGCATAGCAATGGCGCAGATCCACACTCCACCCCAACAGTCAGAGATGCAGAAGGATTTTCTCTCACAATATTGTACCCTTGCTTTGATTTAATTTTCACATCAGGGTTTGTGCAAAAAAAATAAGTTGAAGCTCAAATTCTGGTGATCAGACCTCAACAAGGTACATTAAACTAGATAATACATCTTTTCATAAAGTTAATAAGCAAACTTGTAAGGGCTGCAACAATCGGTCCATTAGTCAATCGAAAAGGAAATTAATCACCGACTATGATAATAATTATTTCAGTTTTTTTTTCGAGCAAAAACGTCACATTTGCTGGTTCCAGCCTCTTAAATGTAACATTTTGCCGCTTTTGTTTGTAATCTATAACAGTAAATGAAGAGTGTTTGGGTGTTGGCCTGTTTATTGGACAAAAGAAGCAATTGGAAAGTGTCCCTCTGAGCTCTGGGAAATTGTTATACACATATTTTCCTAATGATTAATGGTGAAAATAATAAGCGGTTTAAACAACAATCAAAATAACATTGATTTGCAGCCCTACTGTCAATATGAGATAGCTATAATCTACTGAGCCTGTGAGTTGGGCTTCACACTTTGAGTGTAATGTTGTAATATAATGTCTGAAAAACAGTCAAAGCTTAATTATGACTGTAGTTTTTTAAAACACCTGCTGTGATGTGACTGATTGGTAAACTTAAGCCCACAGAGAGTTTTATTTTTCAGCATGACAGACTGAGTGACGTACATCTTCGCGAGGACACACAGGAGGTTCAAGGCCGTCTGGAGGGGCTGATCCTTAGCTGTACTTAAACTCTGACCTTTCCCTCCCATGAGGGCGAGGTAAGAGAGGACTCCCCTCCCCCCACATGGAGCAATCAAAGCTCCTCCACCTCACAGATGTGGACACTCAGCTGAAACAGGTAACAATAAAAACACAAGCAGGCATTTGCCAGCCGGGAGGACTAACCATCACACGAACAGGTAGGCAGCCTGTCAGCCTGATTCATCAGCTGTCGTCACTACAACAGAGACCAGAGCAGGAGGGGGGAGTTTCTATTTATACCTCACACATACAGGTAGCTGTGCTGCAAACAGCAACACCACCTCTTCTCTCTGGTTTGTTTAGGCTAAAAATAGATCTCCTCCACTGCTGCTGCTGCTGCTGCTGCCATCCCCTGAATCAATCTGTCTGTATTCATTTATCTATCAACCTGCCTGCCTTGCTTGCTCGTTTGCCTGCGAGCGTGCCCAGTCTGTCGGATTGTATTTCCATGTAGCCCTGTCTCTGTCCCCCCCCCCCATCTCTCTCTCTCCCCCCTCTCTCTTTCTGTCTCAGTCAAAACACAGTGTCGTCCCTCCCTCCCATCCCTCCCTCTGCTTTCTGGATCCCTGACAGGCAGGCAGAGCAACAGCTGTAACGATGCTGCAGTGACTCTTGAAAACACTCTACAACCAATAAATAAATAAATAAATAAACAAACACCCAAATAACGCACAGTCTTTCCCACATCCCGTTCCTATATCTTTTTCCTAAGGGGGGGGCCTTCATATTCATACACACATGGTGCAACTCTGATGCAACCCTCCATGCCTTCACGCACAGATATTCACACACACGCATCTGTGCGTGATGGCATGGAGGGTTGCATCAGGTTAGTTTGATGGTGAAGTTTGCGCCTCTCCTCCTGGGGAGGCAGGGAGGGAGGCAGGGTGGGTGACTTGGGGGTCGACTCACCTCCAGCTGACAGAAGCCGGTGCTGTTCTTGTTCCTCGCCGCCTTGCTCTTCAGGTAGATGGAGAACCATCTCCGCACTGTGAATTTTCGCGTGCTGGTATCCATGGCAATGGGCGAAAAGGAAGAACCCGTGCGCCTATCCCATAATGATGACCATCTCCCCTTTGCAGGAGGTCCGGACGGTAGAGATGAAGAAACAAAGCTTCTTTGTTGTTTTTTTTTCTCTTTCTCCTTTAAATGTTTTGTTTTATTATCTACTTGTCCCTGTGTTCATCCGATGGCCCGTCCTCAACGCAGCCGTCGTTGTTTTTTAGTTTTCCCATCATTCACATTCGCGGCTCGTCTCTCCCCGGGAAGGTTTTTTTCAGCCCGTCGTTTTCTTTTCCTTCTCCTTCCTCTCCTCTGCTCTCCTCTGCAGTGGACGCCAGTAAACACGCAGTCAGTCAGTCAGAGTTGTAACAGAGCCGTTAATCTACGCAGATTGGACAGGCAGGCTGACGGACGTGCGGACGGGGCAGGTCCCGCTGTGTGTGTTTTGGGGGATTGTCTTGTTTTGCGGCAGGGCGCGCTGCGTAAAAGGTTGCAGCCAAGGGAGAGGTGACGGACAGATCTGTTCCGCTGAATCAGGAGAGGTGTGTGTGAGCTCCCTCTTCACATTTCTGTCCGAGCATGTGTGTGTGTGTGTGTGTGTATGTGTCTATCTCTCTCTTCCTCTCTCTCTCTGCAGAAGAAGGGATTGTCACCAGTCACATTGTGTACCGGCAAGGATTCCAGCCCCTCCCTCTGCTTATCCCCCCCCCACCTCTCCGTTTTCTCCCACCAGCATACAGCAACAGCTGGCGAGGTCACATGGTGCAACCCAGCTACCTCTCCCCTGTCTCCCTCGCTTCCTCTTGTCCCCTTCTGTGTGTGTTTTTTTTTTTTTTTTGCCCCTGCATGACATCCCAATAACACACATGAATGCAGACAGAATACGTTTAAAACCAAGGGGGTCAACTAAAGTAGAATGTGAACAGTGTGAAAATAGACTGTGGCTCAGTGACATTGAATCAGAACACAGTCTCAGGACAGCAATCAATGTTACAATCAATAATGATGACAGGAGCCAGGACAGCAATCACAGAGAGTACAGTGTGATCTGGTTGATCACTGAGCATGTGTGTGAGTGTGTGAGCATGTGTGTTTGTAGGTACTTGGATCTGTCACATCAGCAGCTTTGCAGAACTGCAGTGTTACATAAGGGGAGAGAGAAAGAGAGAGGGAGATAGAGAGAGGGAGATGGAAATAGAGACCAGGGAAAGTGGGGGAGATTGGGAGAGGGCTTTATTAGGTGGAAGCAGCGGGTGAATCAGGGACTGCTGCTCTGCTCTACCTGGGTCAAGTGTCTGTAGCCGACCTGGGTTTTAATTTTCTCTAAAGTACGTTTTTCCTTCCTGCGGAGGACATTCACCTCGAACAAACGCTCAGACTATGATCCTCAAACTTGGAACGTCACTAAAAACAGAGCTCGTAATGCTGTTTTTCATGTGTTTGACAGGATTTGGATCTCATTTAAAGTATAGCTGGCGCGTACTTTCAGGACATTTTAGCACTGTTGAATATGTAATCAGATGTGTTCAGTCAATCTGCCGAGCTGTGTTGTGGGAGGAGATTCAGGATTATGGACTGGTGTCTTTGTCCTGGTCGGATTATGGCTCTGTAAGGAGATCACAACATTAATATTCATACACATGGAGTGGATCTGGACAGATATAACGACAGCCAGGCTCAAATATAGCACTATTACTATACTATATTATACAACATTCATAGAGCGGCATAAAGACTTAGGTTCCAACCCTATTATTATCAGCCAGATGGTCCCTCTATACTTATTCGAGCTCTATTTATAGTTTGAGGACACCTTCAATCACATAGATGAAAAATGCAAATAGATGCACTTTAATCAATATTGCAGGTTACATAATAACTCACTGATGACATGAGGGCAGATTGACTAGTTATTGAGTGGTTTATTGACAGTAAAAAAAAAAAAAGAAATAGTATACAAATGTTCAATTTAATTCTTTTCACAGCTTGAACCACAGCAATTGTCCTCTGTGACACTGGTCATTTACCTTTCAAGCTAACACAGAATTGATTTGTCAAGGCACAACAGCAAACAGCCCCAAGGGAAATGAATCATAGTACAAATGAGTGGGGAGTATGCCCAAAAAACATGTTACATCCTCGAGGAACAAGCATTTTATCTATATATACAACAATGGTGTATGTTGAACTTGACATTTTGTGTGCTGTGGTAAGTCTCAAGTTTTAATGTTCCACTGTTGTAAAAATGCACTATGTAGAACAAATTGAAGTATTTACTCCTAACTTTATCTGCTACATTTACTTTCTAGTCTGTGCGTAATGTATAGACGATTGGTTTTAAGCTCACATGTGACTAACAGTCCTCTTGGTGCAATGAAGACAGACCTAGCTAGGCCTGCAGCGCAACATTATATAACTGTTTATGTACTTGGCAAACATCAGAAGACAGCTAAATGTATTAGTTTATAATATCTGAAAAATGAAGATGTTGTTATAGAGCAGTAGCGTTGGTTTCAAATAAATGGCCTTGCCCTGAAAGCCCTCAGAAATACGCATATTGTGATGTAATTATTAAGAAAACAACAGCCATTTTGATTTATTGATTTTTTTAACCATAAAGTTAATAAACATCCACACAATAAATAACGTGAAGTAGGAGTTGGCTGCAAAATATTGGAAAAGGCTCTACACTCATTTGCCAACAAGATTAGGCCACAGTAAACTGAATGTCTGCCTGGCTGCCCTGCCCTGACCTCACCCTGGTGATGCGCCCTGGTGAGCTGCGGATAGGATTCATCTACCAGCAAGGGTCAGGAAGGGACGTAATTCCATTAAAGCACTAAGTAGTTTTGGAGTGTGTGTATGTGTGTGCGTCCTAGTTTTTCCAGCACATCAAAAGAACAATGCACTTAAAAATTGCTTTCAAGTATCTGTCCCAGCGAGAATTTCCATGCAGTTCAAAAATATTTTCATCTTGCACTGACTGCACGAGGCTGCTTGATATAAATTACCATTAAAGATATGTTAATTGTGAAGCCTGAGAGAAAATAAGTGATAGCTAGTGTGTACATGTGTGGTACAGTACAGTTGACTGGTACACAAAGAATACATTTGCTTGTGTGTCTTTGTGCATGTAAAAGGAGTGTTGTAGTGTGCGTTGCACTTCAGTTTGTGCTTGTATGCGATTTAAGAGGTGGGTAGTAAACTGGGGTATCGTGATCACACACAAGGAATCCAGATACTTTGTTAACAGCAGTGGAATTGTCTCCCTTAGATATGGGTTCCCTGGTAAAATGTCTCTCACAGTCCATGAGGGTGAAGTCAGAGTTGAAACAGATCTCAATCTGCCCCAAGATCTGGAATTCAGCATTCTGCCAAACACAAAAAACAAATCATTTAACCAAACTGAAAAGATTGTCAGCTCAAAAACCAGATACCTGACACAAAAAAATATACATAAACAATCTCGAAAAAAGGACCATGCAAAACAGAAACATTAAGTTAGAGTTTGATTAGTTGATAAAATGTTTAAATACCTTTGGATGGACACATTGGATCTTAGGTGTGACGCCGTAGAAGTTCTCTATGGCTCCTTCAACTTGTGAAAACTGTTAGAACACATCAGGCGCAGAGAGAGGAGCAAAAGAGAGGGGCCACGTAATATTAATAACATAACACTTATATAAGATTTCATATACCATAAATTAATATTTAAATATAAATAAACCTACCGAGTAGTATTTCTCTGAAGGAGTGATGTCAAACTTCTTCAGGATGCTGCAATATCAGAAACAATATTTTATGTGTTATCCTTTTAGGACGAGAAACTAAAATAAATAAGAAGTCAGTTTCTCTGTCCTGTGCTACTATTTTATTGTCAGTGATATTTTATTAAATTTTAGACTGAAGACTGAAATATAAACAAACATAAAGCAAGGAGAGATGTATGTTTGTACAGTGTGTGCACATGTGATTGTGTGAAAATGTTATGTACCTGTCCAGATCCACTTTATGGTACAGCTCCAGTGCCTTGCTGAAGTATTTATGTTCACTATTCAGAGAAGCTGCTCTGGCTGCACACGTACCATGTTTGTGCCATTCATATTTCCTGTGGAAAAAGAGAGACAAGTAGCAATAGAATTCAGTATTATCAAGTATAATTGCCAGGGGGTAAACACTGCATTATAATTATCTAAAGTTTGGCCAGACATGACTTGGTTTCAGTATGATAGAGCATTTTCACTGGTCAGAATAGGGAGGTCACCATGGGTAGTTGGCAGTTACATCACTTTTCCACCACAATTAGCAGGTCTACACAGTTTTAATTTTTTCCATACACGAGTCAACCCACTAAAAATGTCACTGACGTCACGTTTCACATCAAGAATGCACCGCAAACAGATGTAACAGAAGTGAAAACAACAATAGATTAATTGTGAAAGAAGCGACTGTAAAACGGTGGATAAATTATTTTGACCTCGGCGAAATGACTCACTTCATAATGTGAGCCTTTCGGTCCAGTAACAGTTGGAACGTCTAGAAGAGCAGCATGATTAATGATCAAATTAGCCAGAAGCTAAACCAGAAGTTAGTCGACGATCCAGGTATGTTCATAGCCGTGAAGTCAAGCTTCTTTAGATTTCACAGGAATGGACAGGGCTCCACTTCCAACACTGTGTCCTGTAATAAAGCGTCCTTAGATAGATGCATCCCAAATTCCTTCTTTAATAACGTGCCGCCACCACCTGGATGTTGATAACGCATTTCTTTGTGTGGCAGAATTCAGCGTGTTCACCCAGGTCATTTAGATCAAAGCCGAGTCGAGGTGATAAAAACAGTGTTTACTGCAGAGTCAATTGACCTGGATGTAAATGCAGAGTTTACACATTGCCATTGCACACAAAAGTCAGATCTTAGTGGGTTTAAGTGGGACTTTTGACCAGTGGAAATAAAGAAACAGTCAACTGATAATTGCACAACACTGCATCTCCACGGTGTGTTCCAAGCTCTACAGAATGATTACATACATTATAACATATACCATATATACCTGTGCAGTAGAGTATCAAAATGACAGACAGACTGACGGACAAAAAAACAGAAGACATACCAGAATCCAGTAGATGATGGGTTAAGCAAGTCTGGCCAACTCTTCATCATGTCTGGAAGCAGGTCCTGAAAAAACACATACCCCAAAACAGATTTGTTTTATCTTTTATTGTACCAACTGGCGAAATGGAGGAGAAAATCACAAATTTATCCTCTCTACTTCTGTGATGCCAAATATTGCTGTCTCAATTTTGTGTGCTTTGGATGAAAGAGTTTTTCTATTCTGAAGAGTTAAATATTCTCCAGTTTCTTCTTTGTCCTGCCAATTTTGACTGGTGTCTGCCAATGTCCTTCTCCATGTATTTAAATGACTACAGATCTAAAACAGGCGGCAGAAAGAACATAAATGATTTATACATTTTACAGCCAAATATAAAAGACATACTCAGTGCTCACCTCTATTTCAGAAGCGTTGAAATGCCACGATGAATTGCAGTCAATCCCTTTATCCGGCCTGGAAAACAAAATAATGGTAGTAATCTAACATGATCACTGACTCACAGGAGAGGGAAAAAAGAGATTATGAAAACAACTATTAAAACCATTTCCCTGATCTATTTGGCTGATAAAGAAGAGCACACCCTTATTTAATAAAACAAAACACAAATACACACACCAGAGTCCATGTAGCGTCCAGTAGCTAATGTTGGGGTGGCAGTGTTCCATCTGAAATATAAAAATACTACTGTTATTCCATTTGGACATACAAACCTAAAACTTTTATTTGTAATCAATTAATTCATAATCAGCTTTCAGTGCATTGACTTGAGGTTTGTTCCAACCTTAATGACTGTGCAAGATTAGATTTGACATTTTGGAGCCACAAATAATTATTTCACTCATTCACTTCCAAGTTTCTGTTATCTTTTTTGGGGTTGTTTTATTTTCTCCAGCTCCAGAAATGTTTAGTGTAATATGAAGCCTCATCGACTTTCTTAGCATGGTGAGTAGATATTGACTATATAAAGACTTAATAACCCTAATAAATGAACACTCACCTCAAAGACACAGTACGTGTTGCATTTTGTATTTACAGTTTATTTGCTACCTAAAATAGGAAAGTTCCTCTTTTTCTGATGAGGAATGTCACACTGTCAAGTAAAAAGGAGAACTGAGGCGACTGTGTTGCGAATGCAGTTTCGGTTAATTATTTCCTCAGTTGAGTCTAAATTTCAAAAACTTCTACTGAGAATGAAAACTTTTTCAGTGATTAAGCAAAGTGAGATCTTGAGCAAATGCATTGCAAAAATAACGAACACAATGTTGCCAAATTAAGCCTTTGCTTCTGACACACAGCCGAGCACATGATACAAAACCACATGTCACATCAACGTTTGCACCAACCGAGAAGTTCTCAGGAGAGCAGAAAACGTGACAGAAGTGCAGGCAAAAGCACAAAAATAAGGGATGCGTGTTTGGTGTTGTCACTTATGGAATCGTTAGAGCAGCATCCTCGTGTGTTGAACAGAATGTTGCCTAATCCAACCAGACTGCTGACGCTCGGTCTGTCTCATGACTCATAGACATCACATGATACATAAGGATTAGATAATGACTCAGTGATACAGTGTATAGGTAACATTTGCTAGCAATATAGGAGAGCATCATAGTATTAAGGTTGGAATCTATGATATTAAAGAACTAATCAACATTGTACTGCCTGAAATTTGTTTATAATATGTGTACAAACCTTTAAAAAATATCCTGGAAATGATAAGTGATTACATTCCTTTTATTTTTTTCTTTTAAATGTGTGTTTGACCAGCATATAGAACATACTGTAATGCTTTGGCTCAAGCCACATACAAGACTAATGGACTTAATATCCTGCATATAAACACAAACTGAAGTTTAAGCAGATATTGAAGTGAAAACCAAAACCTGACTAGCCATCCACAGGCTGGTGACAGACATAGATGGTGATGAACAAAATCAAAAACTTTCTCATAGAAATCTAATATTGATTCAGTTGAATATTTATCTAGTAACATATGTGAGTAACATGGTTGGAGTAAAAGGGATTTGCAATTTTTAGTGTAGAAAGTTTCATCCCCATTTAATCCTGAAAAAATAAAGAATAACAGAAAAATGTGTTAAAAATAGTCAAGTCTGTGTGTGGTCCAATCAAGTCCACAGTGCCCTTATTAAAGGCAAATTGACTAGTCATAGTAGGAAAAGCACAAATGTTGCTAATGACATTAATAATGGCACTGTGCTATTCAAGCAGCTGAATGGGGCAATCATCAATTTTAAAATGACATCTATGCTTTGCTTACTGTAATATGTCAAACTGTGTTCTGTAAAAAAGTCTGATAGCATCTTTGTCAAAATGTTCATGCAAAATACATTTCAAAAAGTAGGAGGAAACTCACACTGCAGAAGGTGCTTGGCCAGTGGTGGGTCAGGATCAGTTTGGTCCACATGTGTCTGAAATACAAGAACACATACGTCAATTTCAGTTAATTTTTTTATTCATACAGAAACACAGTGGCGTTATCCATTCTGAGCTGAATGCTAATTTATAGACATACAAATGGAGAAGCAGGAAATAGCAGAGTTCATTAAACCGTCATCAACCACATACGGTATATTATTTTGCTGTACTTACGGAGATGAAATCACATAGGCAGACGACAGAGCTGCTGCCAGGCAGAACAGAAGAGGATAGTAGAGCCTCATATTTGACCTAAAGGGACACAAGACCTCTAAATTAACAACAACTGTTCCTCTCAACACGAAACAAGAATAGTGACTGAAAACAGGTAGTGGCCGTGGGGGAAGTATATGGTCATAAAAACATTTAACTCAGCAATATTTAACAACATTTATTACATTCTGAATACTTATTACTTTGTTCAGTTTGGCACAACTAAGCCATAAAACCCATTCATGGAGGTGACAACTGATCTAACTGAAATGGTCTAATTCTAAAACTAACAAAGAGTAACTGTATAAGGATATGTTTCTATTAAACTGTGCTAAAATTTGCAGTTCTGTGCCTTACCTCTGACTGTGAGGCTCCACACTGTATGATGAAATTAACCAGTTTGTGTCAATAAAAAGCTCCTGCTACAAGCACCAGAGTCAGCAACAGTGAAGAAGACGTTTTTTTATTTAGCTATAAACTACTTCCTCGAAACACAGACGCTCTCTGACGCTTCAGTGAAGATGACAATGCAATAACCGAAAGAAAGAAAGAAAATGGTGTCCAACAATTTCACGATAACACACAGCCCTGACCTGTCTCGATCAAGAAGAAGTGCAAACAGACTGAACAGTACTTCAGCTGAATTAACAAACAAACGGCGACGGGCAACTTTGGTCGTACACAAGAAATTGACGTCTTTCTTTCGTAAGCATTACTTTGATATGAAGCTAAGGTTACAGAATGTACCTTTAAAAAAGTCAGTTAAAACAAGTAATGTCAGCAAACTGAAGTCACATAAGAAACATACACCTAGCTACAAAGAATAACAAGGCAACACAGAAGTTGGGGAGTTTTAACCGAACAGCCGTTGGTTGAAAAATGTTTAAACTGGCCTCACCTTTGTGGCAACAAAGAGTTGTGTTGGTTTTGTTAAGGAACTTAACTCATACAGAGAAATAGACGGGACACAAACAAACTGCAGGATTTCCCACTGTCGTCTGTTTACGTTCACGGCCTTTCCACTACCGCTTGACCACCTTGCCAGTCTGTTCAGCCAATCATGAGCGCCGTTGACGTTGTGCGTCATCACGTGGTAGGATGGGTAGCTTTCTTTTATTGACCGGATCCCACCGGCTGCTCATTCTCCTCAAGGCTGACAGTGGGGCTCTCAAACAGGATTCGCAAATGTAACACTAACAATCGCCCCTTTCAAGGCCGCTTGCATGACAGTGTAGAATATTATATTGGTGTAAATTTTAATGATCATTTTGGAGTTCTTCGTGAATTAAAGTCGTTAACTGGCGTTTTAAACACTTGCATTTCAGTGAATTTATTCAGCATGACAACAACAACAAAACTATATCTGCATATTTAATCATACATATCCACACATATACACTGTACGTTTGTGTGGGCATGGCAAGGCAAGTTTATTTGTATGGCACTTTTCAGACATAAGGCAACTAAAAGTGCTTTACAGGGGCATACAGATACATTAAAATACATTAAAAACACGTAGGAAGACCTCAAGAAACAAAACATTAAAACAAGTTGAGAAATAGGGAAATAAGCCAGAACAGAATAGGTTTAAGCGACAAGACTAAAGAATAAAAGTAACATTGCAGTTCAAAGCCTTGTGGATGGATGGTTCATCATGTAGCAGCAGAGATCAGAAATGTATTTTTGCCCTAAACCATTGAGTGCTTTATAAACCAACAGCAGGATTCTGAAATATATTCTTTGACAAGAAGCCAGTGTAAAGATCCAAGAGCTAGAGTGAGGTGATCTACTTTTTCTGTTCAATTGAGTCCTGTAATGACACCAACATGACTTAATGATATGTATTTATGAAATGCATATTTCATGCCTAAGAGCCCTGTTAACTAGGTGATGTCAAGGTAACTGTTGAGAGGAAAAAGTGGGGCAAATAATGAAACTCTAAACAGAGACATTTGATGGTTGTAATCATATTTTCTAACTCTGATTTGATGGAAATGTCAGCATTCCTTATTCAACACCATCTTCCTGCTTTTTGAGAGAATATGCCTGATGAACAGCTTCAGTACCCTACCAACAGCATTTGTGAAATAAGAAAGCTGTGCCCATAATATGTGTCAGTATAGAATGACTGTTGGACAATGCTTTCTCCAAAAATGTCTTAATCAATATGCAGTCAGTAACAGGGTATAACACCAATAACATTGTGTTTAACAACCGACAAAAGAAAAATAAAGATTTATAGATATAAATGAATGTATGTATGTTTGCAAGTATGTGTGTATGTGTGTCTGCATGCATGTGTGTATGTATTTGCTAGATGTTTTAAAATATTATTAAATGACTCTTCAAAGGGTCCTGACAGAGGGGACATGAGCAGTGGGATTATGCTGGGGGGATTTACTGTCTCTCTATTGTTACTCTGTGCATTAATGTCTTGCTGCTGATGCAGTATTTGGCAAGCGGCCACCCTCTATGCCTCTGAGCGCAATAGAAATCATGTGACCCAAACAGAGGTTTACATCCCCGAATAAACACACTCAGCAATTTAATGGAAAGGGACACTATATATAATTTTCTGTTTGAATGCTTCAGATCCTGGTCAGTGTACATCCAGGATCAAATAAGGATTATATATTCTTGATGAGTTTATTGTAGGATTTTGTTGTTTTTTTGTGCAGAGATGGTGTGGAGGTGTGTTCAAATAATCTAAATAATTAGACAATCAGTCAACTAAAGGTACTGCATACCTCATGTTTATTCAATTAAAGACAATATCCAGGCAGACATTACACTTTGTCAAGTGCTCTGCACTGACGGTTCAGCTTAAAGTTAATCGGACAGGCCTCACTTATTTAATGCATGAAATGCCCAGGGGTTCCTTATTGTATAATGACTCATTATAAGTCAATGTGTAAAATTAAGCATGGCAGCAGACTAAAGTGTGACAATAATTCATCTTGCCATGTCTTCAGGGTCTGCAATGTCAAAAGGTGTTGCCTAGAATAGTCAAAATGTTTTAAATATATTATTGGAAGAAGCAGAGTATGATCATGCAACAAAAAAAGTGTATATATCTTTAATTTTTAATTTTATTTCTTCCTCGAGCCTGAACATTTAACACCACCTCATTAAATGGAATCCCTGGCTTACCAATGCCTCACTGTCAGCCAGTAACATAATGTCCTAAAGTTATCACTGAGCTCTGGTTACAGAGTGAACAACCACATGACCGACAGAGGGCTCTTTTTGACCACAGACATCTCATACACACACACATGCACGCGCACACACATGCACAAACACACACACATGCACGGGCACACACACATGCACGGGCACACACACAAAGGAGAAAAGTAGAAAGAGATTAAAAGATTATAATGAATCTGCCAATACCAGACATTTTTAAGATGTATTAATGCATGATATAAACACAGCCTGCCTGGTCACACACAGAGCAGGGTTTCTCAGGGTCTACCTCCAGAATTTGGGAGTGAAGAGGATGGAATGGCCTGCCAGCAGTCCTGACATCAACCCCATTGAACACTTGGGGGATCAGCTTGGACCAGAGTGACCAACATAGCTATGTTGGCTGACTTGTGACAAGTACTGGTTGAAGAATGGGATGCCATCCCCACAGCAGGGTGTGACCAGCATGAAGAGGAGGTGCCAGGCTGCTGTGGCTGTATATGGTTATTCCTCATGCTACTGAGGCCCCTGTTTGTTAAATTAATTAACTGTTAAACTGCCAATATATCTTGTTTCTTCAGACTTCCATCATCCAATCCACCAAACAACACCAAACAAGAGTCAACAGCAGAATAAGCCTTTTGGCATTTGTCATGGATGAAATCCACATACTCAGCTCTGATATGCATGTTCCCTACAAATGTGGCACTATTTAAAAGGGAAATAAACAGGCTTTCCAACAGTATATTTATTGAAGCATTGTTACAACAAAGATATAATCTACCAAACACAAATTTCCTTACTTTCTGTGCTATGTTTAGTTAAGATCTTGACTTCTAGTGACTCTCTTAATATATTTTGTATTTGTACTTTTTTAATACATGAATGTATAACATTATTTGGAAGTGAATTTAGATCATAAAAAAATAGTAAGATTCTTGGGGATGAGATTTAAGATGGTGTAAGTTCAAGGTCTCAAGCTGAGTTTTGTTTCTGGTAGAAGTCAGCCTCTGTTAGATTTTCATTCTGTGTAGTGCCTCTATGTATTCTTTAAAGGTATTACACAGAGTTTCTAACTGGTTATGAAACTGTTTTAAGTTAAATCTGATGAAATGATAGATCATAAAATGGTGGAGTGCTAAGGATGAGCTGAGGATTGTCACAACTTGAGGAAAGACCCTGTTCTGTAGTCTCATGGTATGTCTCACCAGATGTCAGCAGAACAACGGTTTCATAACATAATGTTTTGCCATGCTACCAGACTCTTTTGGCTTATTATCAAAAAGCCATAACAATACTGGGGAATGTTCACAACTTTTGATTTGTCAACAAAATGACTCTTTCGGAGCAAACAGATCCGTTCACTGTAGGCTTACATGTAATGAGCTGTGTTAAAACAAAGTCCACATATTACGTTTATCAATGTAACATAGCCACTGATGGATAAATTATCCTATCCCTGTCTCATACTACAGCAGATGTATTTAAAAAGAAGAAATAGTTTGAAGAAGTTGGTTCATCCTTTTTTCACTTGCTTCCAAAACAAATGCATGCACCAGCCAAAACCAAAATTCACCTCAAAAATCAATGTTGTGGTCGACATAAGGCCTTTGTCCCCAGGGGCCACCAGAACCTAAAAAACATGAACATCTCTTGCAGCTTTAATGTGATGGAATAAAAATCCATGACAACATCACTGTTGCTTCCAAAAGCACCTCAGCTCTCTTAGCCAGTGTTGATCACCATTCAAACATACCTCCACTTTATGAATTTGACATATGATGGTGCATCAACTAGAAAAAGCCAAATGTTTTTTTACGAAGTCTGAATAAAATTTGGGCAGCTACACATTTTAGCTTTAAATAAATTCTCTGCCACTTCTCCTTTTTTGTTGCCTTGTTGGTTGCTTTCTTTGACACTCTTCTGTCTACACTCACACATCACACACTCCACCCTGAGCCTCCACCCTGCCTACAACTCTCTCTCTCTCTCTTTTTCCTCTCCTCAAATGTAACTTCATGTTGTCCCATCATATGATTTTGCCTCAGATGTGAAATGTGTTTTACAGCTTCTCTCCACTGTGTCAGGAATAGTCGAGCTGTAACCGTAGCTAGTCTTATAAATAGGCCGTGGCCAAAGTTCAGCATGCGACTTAGTGTCTCAAGATGTTTCTGAGTGCATATGGAGAAAGCTCTTAGAGAAGGACTTCACCTCACCAGTAGTGTGGCCAGGTGTGTGGACAAAATACAAGTGACCGGCCTTTTTGCAACACAGTCCTTCGACCATACTGCCACCTATTTTGTAGAGAACTAAAAATGCTTCTTGTAAAAGTGTGACCCCCCCCCCCATTGACATCACCATGCCCAGATTGTGTGCATTGTCCACATCTGCTGGTAATAACTGGTTGTTTGCACCAGTTGCTGAGATAACAAGACAGAAAACACTAACTGCACTAAATTGCACTAAAAACTGTAATGTGCCAACTCTGTTAATCAAATAGTTGCCTGGTTGTAGTGGCCCCGAGTCTTGAAGGATGATGGTTATATATAGGAAGCTCTCTCTCCTTATAAGGCCTCAGGGAGCGGCAGGTGGGGGTCGGTTGGAGAAGTGTGGTGGTTTTGTTGGCCTGGTACTTGGTCTAGGCTGACTCCCTGTGGATTCAGGCTGACAACCGAAGTCGCAGCAAAGGGAATCTCAAGGGGTAAGAAAAAATGCAATTTTATTCTTTTCGCTGTCCCATCGCCTCTGTTTCCTCAGCTTGTCTATCTACTTTTGTTTTCAATGCGAGTGTGGCAGGTGAGGATCAGTGGGATGGAGATACAGAGAGCAGATTAGGGCAGGGCCACCTTAACCAGAGCTGATAATACCTAACAGTGATGAATGGTAGTGTGTATGAATTATGAAGGATGTGCCGCAATTGAAACAAATGAGTTAAGCATTGCCTGGAGGATTAATGGACATAAATGCCTCGTTTGGGACACAACTGATAGACAGCCTGTTGTTCTGTGTGTTTATCATCGTAATATTGTAATTGGTTAAATGGACTCCCACTGGACTGTCAGATTTGGTCAGGACCGTTGCTGGACAAATTGCTGGTGTGCAGTTCTGGGACTCAAAATGTGTTGACTGAATTTTAAATGGAGAAATGCTCAGTGCAAATGAGCCATTATCATTCGTTGTATTGTCTTTCCCACTAGTTATCACGGCAAGTGGGGTTTTTTTTCATCTCAATGGCAAATGTTTATGGTCGAGCTGCAACATTTCAGAGCTTTGTACGGTTATGGCTGAGAGTTTTACAGGTCTACTGTTACGGACAGAGAGGCTCAGATGTCACTTGGCAGGCATTTGTGCTGTTACAGTATTGGCCAGGCTGACAGAGCCTGAGCACAGCCACTGGGCTGTAGGACTGATGGGACTAGAATATGACCTGTCTGCAATGAGCAATTGCCTGAGAGCAGTTTGAGTTAATGCTTATTTTCTGAGGAATGTCTGTTACTTTGATTTTTCAACATGTGCACTGCTCTATAAATAAACTGCACCCATTCACAAGGAACAGTTGGGACACCAGTGCTTTTGGTGGTACAGCTCCATGACTAGAGCTGCACAGATAAATCGATTAGTTGCTGCTTATCATTTTAACTGCCAACTATTTTTATAATCAAATAAATGGTTTAGCTTGAATGTTTGGCTGCAGCCCTATTTGTGGCACTGTCGGACATGCTGGTAGACTGATCCCTGAGTGAAGGTGACGAATCTTTTGGGACTTTTCTGTTTAACTATGTGGAATTCAACATCATTGACTTCAGGGGTATTGATTGATTGCCAGTTTTGGGGCATTAAAAGTGAGTTGTGTGACCCTGACGCTGGGGTGAGTGATTCAGATCTGGAAACAGCGTCTTTTGAAGATGGGTAGACAGTCATCTTGCGTTTCAGCTGACCTTATTCTGGTCTCCGAGGACTTGGGTGATGTAAGGCAATTATGTTCCAACGCTGCTGTGTGTGCATGATGCAAGACAAAGTTACGCTCTTGAGTCGGTGTGTCAACTGTAAACTGTATCTATTTCAGACACACAGCTAAAAATACTTTGAAAAGGCCATCATTAACATGAAATAAAACACTTTGATTTCGTTTTTTTATTTAATAAATGCGTTGCTGTTAAATTATGGGCACAGACCACTTATCTGAGATTCGAACATTCTGACGATGCACCTGTACTTGACTGTATTTGGTACAACTAAAGTCTGTGCATTTAACATCCTTGAAACAAAGAAGATGCATTTTGATAGGTTAGAAATACCACAGAAAGCTTTTTTAAGTTACTCAGGGGTTCAGTTTTCTTTACACAATATAGCTAAGAGCCAAATGTATCTGACAGTACATTTGAGGAAACAGTGATAAATGTGTGAATTTATTTTTTTTCTCTCTCTTTTTTGTACCAGTGATAATATCATCAGTCTTTTACTCACATTATGTTGCTGTATTTTGCAGAGCTCAAACTGTCCTTTCGTGATGTATTCAGTCAAATTGATGGACAGCCTGTGGTGCAGCTGCACTGGCAGCCGCTGTTCACATGCCTTTTATTTATATATGTGTACATGTGTGTCTGTGTTGGTGGTGTCTTTAAATCAATAAGGTGTCACCTTGTCATTCCTATAGTCGACTGTTGTGTTGGTGTGTATGTGTGTCTGGACGCGTGACAGGGTTTCCATGTGTCCAAATTCCAGGAGGGCTTTTGTTTTTTTATGGCGGGGCGAGGTTGTCAACACAAATATAAAGCCAGTTATACTTACTGCACACTGTAACAAAGGCCCGAGTCATTTTAAAGAGAACAACTTTGCTCTTAAAAGCCCAAAACGCTCCTCCTGAAAACGACATCTAATTCCTAAGGTCACTTGAGTGTAATCCTTGAGTGTTGTTATCTCCAACTGTTTGTGTATGTTGTTGTCACTGTGTTGCTGGTCTGACTTTTAAGCAAGACTCTACTTTGTTACCATGTCAGCCTGTGTGTATGTGTGTGTTGCTGGTCCAACAGGTCAGTATCTACAGTGTCAACATGTCAGCGTGGATCAAACGTGGAGATTACAACCACGAGTACCACCACAAACAGAGCCAATATGTGGTTAAAGAATACAGCAGGTATATGCTACATATAACAGGCTAATGCTAATGTACATACTTAGAACTAAAGCATTAACCTGGCGATAATATTGTAACAGTAGTGAGCTTTTTCATTGCTAAACCTACAAATTAAAAACCCACATTAGTGTCAAATAGAAAAGCTAACCTGTTTAACATCAAGCTAACACCAAGACCAAACTAACTCCATGCTCAACTTTAAAATAGTTGTAACAAGCATCTTCGAAATATCAGGGCTGAACGAAGCTTTTCTTTAGATTAATCATCAGTGGCTATATCAAGCCTAATGCAACTTCAGACCCATGGTAGCACACGACTTCCTTTCGCCCCCACTGTGCTCTGTTAAAACACTGAAACCTGTCTGCCATGCACAGAAGTGCGAGCAAGTCAAGTGCACAGTTTTAATGGGGGGTCTCACAAACTGACACCACGCACCAGTGAGCAGGTTCAGAAAAACTGCTCTGGATTTGAATTTCAATTTTGGTATTTTTGTAATGCTTATGAGAGGCTGTCCAAACCTTCAAGCAGGAAGAGTCTGACACTGCTCCCTTTTTCCTAAAATAAAACACAAAAGATTTTTCTTGATGAATAACTCAATTTCAACACAACCCTCTCTGGCAATGTGTACTATGTAGAAAAATAGAAAATGCTATGTTTCGATCACATTTTACCTGTATAAAACAGACATCAACAGTCTAACACCATTCGCTAATAGATTTTCTGTCACGTTTCACGGCAGTTAGTGTTTATCTGTGTGTTTTTTGATGTGTGTGTGTACCACCAAGGTGTTCTTGTTCTTGCTGCTGTGTCTCATGTCTTTAATCACCACTTATAAACCTTATTCTTGCTGCTGATTATTTGTTCACGCCTCTCTTTTTTTTGCTAATAAGCTGCTAACCAGCGCACCATTTTAACAAGGCGTTGAACTCTTTTTACTCATGTAGTAGTAGTAGTGTTTCTACTCATATAGAGCTTATTTACCCGAACAATTTTCTTCTTTTCTATTTCAAAGTAGGTAAGTATGAAGCTTGTCTGTATAATTCACCCTCCACAAACTGACTGATTCGCAGATCATGTACAACTAAACTATGCTTAGCGTGCAGCAATACATCTCAGGGCACATTTAAACAACTGTGTATGATATTTCCAAGTCGTCCAGGTGACAAGGCACATGTAGTCTGTGCTTTTCCACAGCTTTAAACGCGCTAGAGAATCTGAAGAGCAGCACACTGAAATGTCCACATTACTTATTTCAACAAGTACCCACAGATCCCACAGGCTTTGTAAATGGTCGTCCCAAGGCAGTGTTTGGTCGAGGATGGTCTCATCATCCTCCCTCAATATGCAACGTGGCCCCCCTCCTGCTTCAGTGTCATCGCAGTGGTCTCTACACCAACTGCTTCATCTGTCACCGCCAGATTTTCAGTATGGCTCCAACTCACTGGACGGCAGGACACTCCCTTCGATTTTCCAGTGGCAGCGGTGGAACAATTCAGGCCTGATGGCTTTCTGGACTACAGTGATGAAAGACTCAGAGCCTCCAACTGCTGGCTGCATCTCTGCTGCTGGCAGTCTTCAGCGCTCAGGGGACAGGCCTGTTGCCAGTTCTGAGGCAGCCTCTAATGGGTTGGACCTTTAGTGGCATACAGTCTGCTGAATATGGAATTTGGCTCATGGATTTCACGCAAAGATATTGTGTATGGCAGTTAAAAAACAGGGTGGCTGTTGTGATTAATCCTTGTCGGTCATGATAGTTCATGACAAAAATGGACGCAACAGTTGTCTCAGACACAACAATGCCCTCTGCAGTGCAAATCTTCCAGAGGGCAAGAGCTCAGACGACCATGTCAGAAACACAGATGTTGAACAGTAAGGTGAAATCCTGCAATGTGTCGTTGAACAGAAGCCTCTCTGTGTGGTACTCAGGCCTCTCTAATGTCAACCATGTGAGCCCACTTAGAGACAGATAGACCCACCTTTCACTGTTCTGATCTGACTTTGACACCAGGAGTTAGATATCTGCCTGATGCTTCTCTGTGTTTCACGACGGCAATATCTCCAAACTGAAGACATGTTGAGCAAGTTGTAGACTCAGTCACTGTCATGTAACAGTAATGAGTTCATGATCAAGTGCGAGCTCCACCTGTGTGTCCAACTGAGACAGAAAGAAAGGTGGAAACTACTGGTTATATTTGTAGAACTGTTTTATTGATAATAAATTAGCAATACCGTTTTACAACAATTCTATGAGCTCAAAATATCACTACTACATATTTCTAATTAATAAAAACATCAAACGTGTAGAATCTGGATTCAGTACGTGAAGTGGTGACATCAGGTATCTGATGGAGTGAATTGCGTCAGTATTGGCAGGTGATACTGATATCGGATCTGCCCCAGCTCTGATTAAAGCATGGGGCTCTACTTCCTTATGTTCTGAATGCCTGTCCTAATACCTGTGAGAAAATGTACAACCAAATAACTACTGCACGTAGCACAGAAATGACCTCTCAGCTTGTCATGGATGCCTGGTTGGGCTACAATAGCCTGTGTTCCAGCAAGTTCTAGGAGGGATTGGTGGATCAGTCCTGATTGACTTTACTGATGATGTCACATTTCAGTTTGCTGCTCAGCAGAGAAAAATGGGCTGGCCTGCAGCGCTTGCTAGCAGCCTCTGCCTTTGCTCATAGAACTAAGGCTGTGAATGATAATCTTATTTTTAACTTTTCAGTTTCTGTTGTTTCGAAACCACTGCTACTTACTGTAAATGTTATTATTCTTGAAATTATCCTTAAATGAGGCTAATATCACATTTACAGTCATCTGCGTATTAGCAGGTACATGTTCCAAAATCACATATACTAATACATACAATTGTAATGATATAAAAATTGAGTGTAATTTGCTCAATTCTCGGCCTTTTGAAAACCTCGTTTTCCTGAAGCCGCTGAACTGACTCAGTTTTTGTCTTCAGCTCTGAGGTGATGGAGGAAAGATATGAGCACAAAACACGCATGCACATCGAGGAAATGGTAAGAATCTGTGAAGTTTGTCCATCCACACGTTTGTCTATCCATCAAGACTAAACGTTGGATGAATATCATGTTTTATGGTGTTTGTCATTTACTGTTGACCTTTTTAAATGTAAATGTCCATGGCAGTTGTTATAATGTGCTATGGTAATAGGGCAAACAGGTAATACAGAGACTTGTGGGAGAGAGAAGGGAATATCATTCATTTTTAATTATTTACTGTTTCCTGAATTCCTGTTTCCCCCATCTAGTTGAAGGCGAAGATGCTGGACAAATATGTGCGTGAGGGGCCGATGATCAGGGGACCAAAGTTCCTAGCAAGACTCAGATCCCACACCGTGTATGAAAATACTCCGGTCAAACTCATCTGCACTGTTGATGGCTTCCCTCAGCCTATTGTTAAATGGTAAGGGAGGACTAATTGACATCCAATACTAAAACTGACTGAATGTATCAATTAAAAGCTGTTTAATACTTTATGATAGATTTGCCTATCATCTCTCCCTCTTGTCTTTCTTAAAGATATGAAAATAATATGATATCAGATGTTAGTAGTGGTGTAAACACATTTTTCAGCCAACAATGTTATATAGTCAGGTTCCAAAAGTCTTGATGCTTGTGAGCTGTAATGTTCATATGTTTTAGGTATAAAGACGATGTGATCCTGAATGTGTCCTCTGGAAAGTACGTGGTTGAATCCAAAGGTGGAATCCACTCTCTGGAGATCCCAAGGTAAGGCTGGTCAGAGAACACAGACTTTACAATGATTGTGTATGAGTTTCACTACTCGATAAGCTGGTTTTCATATTAGAAGGGAACGCCACCAAACTTACGCATAAAGGTCAGTTTATTTGTCACAGTTTTAGAGTGAACCTGCTTGTAAAAAAAAAAAACAGTTATATGTCTTCTTACTATTAAACAAAACACCTGTCTTATAAAATGCAGATATAGAGTTTAAAACATGGAGGATGTTCAACAGGCAGAACAATGTCAGATGAGATGATGTTAAGATCCATTATGCAAATTCTAGGTCTAGATCCGTGATATTTAAAAGTTCAGCACATAGAAGTGATTTAACATCAAGTTATCTTTTAGGGTGCCAGAATAAATGACTAAAGTAACCCCTAATTGCATCTTGCTTTTTTCTATGTATGCAGAAGCCTACACGAAACAGTACAGTGCACTGTACTATAACAGTAGCAATGTAACAGTTAAAGAGAATAAAAAGGCTACAAGCTGATGTGAACAATGTAGGTGTCTAAATATGTAAAACTGGTTTTCCAAGCGGCTGATATGTTGAGAAATATATTCAACGTGCTCGTTAGGCTTTAAGGATACAATTAATTGTCCTTTTATTGGGTTTGTGATTCATGACTCTTGCCCACTCAGGCCACTGACTGGCTAATCATCTATCCCAAGACTACCTCTTGAACCATCAGATAATCTGCCTCCAGAGTCTCATCAGGGTCGCCACACAGATCCACAGTGGAGTAATAACGTCAGAGTCAGCCGACTGACTGTGTGGGGAGGCTGTTTGAGTGCAGATATGGGGGGAGGGGAGGGGGGCATCTACCGCTCTCCCTCCAGTCTTAGGAAGCTCAGCTGTTCGACTGCTGACCTCAGTGCTACGTGATACTCCAGGATTCTTTAAGTCATCACTCTCCCCTCGGATCCAGTCCCCTTTAGCTCCTTCTGTCTGTTACATACACACAGATCAGCCAATGGCCATTACTCCGTAATAGTCCCACCAGCTTTCTGAGTGAACTTAAACTCAGTCACTTGACATAGATCACCATTTACACAGACGGATGTGTGTTTTCCGTAGGGAAAAAAAAAAAGCCGAATGGTCGAAAAGACAGCTTCCATGAAGGGCTTGGGATAGTATACAAGTTTTAAAAATAGACTGGAAGACCGTAGAGGAAAAAATCTCTTTTGAATTGCAAATTACCAGCAGCCTGTCATAATTTTAAGCCAGGCTCATGACAGACAGATGAAATGCAGAATCCCTACCAACCTCTCAATCCTTGATCCTTACACCGTGGTATTCATGTAGACCACCCCCCCCCCAACCACACACACACACACACACACACACACACACACACACACACATTTGAAGCAGTGCAAACAATTCTGTGCATTTGAAGGATTTACTGAATGCTATTATGATCCCCCAAAAAAACATTTGCTGCTCTCCCTCAGCTCCCTGCATTCTGCATGGGCTGAAATTCCCATGTTAGATGATACTGCTGTAACTCGAGGTTTCTGTAAAGTCGGTGAGAAGAGTGTCAGGGCGAGAGAGTGATACAGAGACGAACAGACTGAGGGATAAAGAGTGAATGAAACAAGTAAGAGGTTAAACTCAGAGGTTGATGTTAGTCTTTAAGTCACGAAGCCCTCATCTGCCTTAAAGCGTTTCTCTTGATATCTCTCCAACATACACCTTAGCCCGTAATTGAGTTTTCTTGGCTTGCACCATCTGACGACAGATTTGTCTTGATCAGAAGCTTTTGCAGCTTGTTTGCTTGGAGCTTTCTTTTCAGGTTGTCAAACATGTGTGGCCGTATGGCTCTAGTGGCAACAAAAGCAGCAACATCTCATGTAAATATAAGTCAGGGGAAGCATGACAATCACAAGAGAAACAGAATGTGATGCATCATGTTGATCACTCCACGTATTTTTCTGCTGCAGATTTGGTTGTAAAATAATATTTCTTGTGAAAGTTCCCTGGATATTTAACTTGTTCTGACTGAAAAGAACTATCATCTATTCACAAAGGGTACATTACGACTTTAAAGCACTCTCTCACAGTATTATGTCTAAAGCCAACTCTTGTCAGAACATTATTTAATCTGTCTAAACTAGCTCCTGTTTTTCTCTCGCAGCAAGATGTGATCATGTGGGGAATGAGTGCTTATGTGGCGCATTGGTTTTATATACCTTGTAAATGATTACTTCAGTGGATCCGATCCTTGTGGATACACGGTACAGCTGGTATATGGCACATTTCCCCTGTTTTATAGGTGACTGTAAACATAACCAAAGACTCACTGGTTTCATTTACACGTCTGAAAGCTGTTTTAAGATAGCTTTTGGCTAATACAATAATAGTATATGAGTATGTGATTAAAGGAATAAACTGTTTCATTGTGTTTTTATAGATGCACAACTGATGATACTGCCCAGTACATTGCTATGGCTGGTAACAGCCATGGACAGGTCTCTTGTCAGGCCTCCATCGTGGTCAAGAGTAAGTCCCTCTGTCCGGTGGTCTTGTATGTGATGTTGTAGCATAGTTTTTAATCAAACAGTCACACCAGGACAAGCTGGTGCGTATGAGAGCATTCAACCCAGATTTGAATTCTGGCTTGCACTGTGGAAGTCTTGACAAATCAAAATTTGGACTATAAGTTACTGTACATTCACTTATCCCTGTTCAAATACAAATGGCTGCTGATAATAATGGTTATCTTTCTGTATGTTTTTTAATCGTGTAGGGTTCAGGCAGGAGGATGAGTCCTGTCCCTATGCATGGCTGCCTTTCACAGGTGAGCGTCATAGAAAAAATGTCCAGAAACAACACCATCAGTTCCACATCCAGGATATAACAGGTCATTCCTCTCATTCGTTTTTTTTTTTTTCATCCTTTATCCCGTTCTCTCAGCTGCTATGCTTCCTAAGATCCATTACACCAAAATCAACATCACTTTCCTGGAGAAGTTTGGGCCGGTGTTTGCTTCAGAGGGAGGATCTGCCAGTCTGACTGCTACCATGACCCTGGAACCCAACCTGGCCAACCTACAGCCTGAGGCACAGTGGTACAGAGATGGTAATTGTTATGAAGTAGCATTATATGACTAAGTAATTACACTGTAATTGCTGGTAATAAATACTCCCTGCCGTGGCAACTGCCAGACCCAATCCAGCCTACATGTAGCCAGAGGCACAGTGGTGGAAAAAAATATGAATATGTTACAGACACTATTTTTATTGCTAATTACTTATAGTGAAAGTAGATGAATAGACTCTAGCGATATGACACCAGTTCATGAGTAGTTTAATTTGCTGAGTGTGTGTATACATTACACAAAGGTGCCATGGGGTGTAAAAGAAAATCAAATCATGTATAATTTATAGAAATATATTGCTTCAGCAGTTTACAGTGGAGGTTTGTTGGACTGGAATGAATTCAGGATCCTGTCTCTTTTTCCAGATGAGCGTCTGTTCGACTCCAAATGGGTGAAGATCGACACAGGCAGAGGAGTCACCACCTTGACTATCCCCACCCTCTTCAAAGACGATGAAGGCCTCTACACACTACGCATGGTCACTAAAGGAGGCACTGCAGAACACAGTGCTTTTGTCTCTGTCGCAGGTGATGTGCCGGATTGTTAGAGTTACAGTCCCTCAGACTATAGACAGGAACAAGACTGGAGAGTTTGGTGTACTGTATGTAAGTGCTAATGAAATTCAGATTACTCAGGGTACAAGAAAAAAAAAAAACTCATTTTGAGAAATATATAAATCTTAAGACAAAAATAACTCATCAGGTGAACATTTTTGGACTTGTAGGTAACACCCTGTAACATACATGAGGACAACTATTTTTGTTCGACATGTTTTCTGATATGTTATGTTCAAATACGCAGATGAGGTGATATTATAAAGTATTCACCAATTTACAAAATATGTATTTTGGATATTTTCTTATGTTAGCAAAATAACCCAAAAAATGTCTAAACCGACCAAGACTCTGATACGCCAGTTACTTGATTATTACCTACTTATATTTTCTAACATGTCACTGTGTCACTTCCTGTGTAGATGGTCCTCCCCCAGTCCCAAAGGCACCCGGTGCTCCTATGGACATCAAGATCCACGATGCCAATAGAGATTATGTCATTGTATCATGGAAGCCCCCAAATACCACCACAGAGGGACCAATCCTGGGATACTTTGTGGACAAGTAGGAGTTACTGATATAAACACCATAAATAACTAAACTGACCAACATAAAATCAAACTGTAAGTCCTCACATAGAGTTTGTTTGGTTTTGTATTTTTTTGTATTTTTTCTTTTTTGCATTTTAGGTGTCCTTCCTTTGACTCTATACTGACATATTCTAAAGTACTTGCTGGTGTACTTTACTCAGTTCATCTTATTATTGACCCTTTCTGTATAGCACAACCTAAAGTATCTTCTGCAGGCAGTCACTGCTTCTATATTTCTTTTAATGCAACTTCTTTTCTTATGTTTTTGCCGTGCGCCATAAATGACAAAAGTGAACACTGTGAACATTTTGTTGATGCACCTGTTACTTTTACGATGGACAATCCACTCTATTCTAATACACAGCCCGATACTGATGACTATAATAATTTCATCTATATTACTGCCCGTGTCCCTCCATTATTCTTGTGCTGTCAGGTAGATTAATTGCTGTAATCGAGCTGCACCAACTTTTATGGCCCAGCCTTGTGAAAATCTCCTCTGCAGATTGAACCTCCAATACATCAGAACTCTTGTCAATAATTAAATTTGCTGTAACAACTTGTGATGAAATAATGACACTGGCCCCTTGTATATTGTTCTGATTTAGGCTGAGGCTTTAACAACATGATACCAGTCGAGATAATCAACAACCATGTACCCTTCCCTGACACCACATCCTGTCTGTTTTGCCGTTCATCTTGTAGATGTGAAGTTGGAACTGAAAACTGGACCCAATGCAATGATCACCCCATTAAAATTTGTAAATACCCAGTGTCTGGGCTGTTTGAAGGACACTCCTACTACTTCAGAGTCAGAGCAGTCAACTCGCAAGGAATCAGCAAACCATGCCGCATGTCTGATCCCATCGCTGCGCTGGACCCCACTGAGTTTGAGAAGCTCCACGGTGGGTTTAGCTGAATTAGTGCAGAGAAATGTCATCTCTGCCTTTTGTATTACATAATTTAAAGACTTGAGGAAATGTGTCCTGTAGTCTCTGAAGTTACTGCTCCTTTGGTATGTTTGATGGAATTGGATGGAATCTAAATAACTAATTGAATTTATTTATAGATTATAGAATTATAATTTGAATGGCGGGCCTTTTCTTGGTCAGAGCAGTTAATGAAACTACTGGTCGTCCTGTGACCATTGATCAAAATTCAACACACATTGATTAGATAATGTGATGATGAGCAGTATGATTTGCAGGTGTGCTATTCGACACAGAACCACAGAATGTAAACCGATCTCTAGCAAAACAATTTTTCCAGTTGCGGCAACATAAAGCAGATTGGTGATCATGTTGACTTTATCTTCCTGCAGCCAAAAAACTTGGAGGAAAACTTGACGTTGTGTCTTACCATGATGAAGTGGAAGGTGAGATTTTTCCATATCCATCTATGACATCCTTCCAGTGCATTAATGTACAGCCAGCTAACGATGGTGGATGTCTTGCAGTTGAAGTGTTAATATACACTTGATCATTTATGTGTGTGTGTGTTTCTGTGCAGCTGAGGGAAAGCCTCCAGGTGCTCCATCAGGAATCAGTGTCTCAGAAATAGACAGGACATATGTTGTTCTGAGCTGGAAAGCCCCAGCATATTCCAGCAAGGCTCCCATGTGGTACTTCATAGAAAAGGTAACAAAGGATGTTGTACTTTCACCAGTGCTGCTTTGTGTACTACACTGTATACACTACTTGAACGTATACCTTATCAGTGTACGAATGCATGTGAGAGTAAAGTAAAGTAAATACATGTATTTACATGTTTGTCTGTACTGTTTACTATGGATCCACCGATTATCGTCGACTCATGTCAAACTTGCTAATTATTTGATCCAATATTCTGTATTTTTCAGATTTTTTTTTTCTCTAAATGTATCAGGTAAGTGTAGTGGAGTAAAAAGTACGTTTGCCTCTAAAATGTAGTGCTATGCTACGCTACATTCGGTCCAACAATCTGACTTTCTTTTCGAAAAATTAACTTTTATGTTAGAACAAGCCCAAAACTGACATAACTGAATTGTTAATAAAACCAAGAGACTGATATGAAGCAAACTTCTCTTGTGACAATCGAGGCTACAGTGCTCTCTCTCTCTCTCTCTCTCTCTCTCTCTCTCTCTCTGTCTCTGTCTCTCTCTCTCGCCCCACAGTGCCTGGTAGAAAGTGGTGCATGGCAGCGTGTTAACACTCAGGTCCCCATTCGCTCTCCCCGTTATGCCGTCTTTGACCTGGCAGAGGGCAAACAATATAAGTTCAGAGTTTTGTCAGCCAACATCTACGGAAACAGTGAGCCATCAGAGCCAAGTGCAACTATTGAGACCCTGCAGCTCAAAGGTCTGTTTATGTCTTCACGGTGTAACACACATCTATTTTCCACACCAGCTGGAATGAATCCACACTGAAGCTGCTATTGTGTTTTACGACTATGTCTATGAAATGTCTTCAGGAGTGCCATCTGCACCCGGTCAGGTGATTGCCACCAGGGAATCAGACACCTCTGTACTCATCCAGTGGGCTCCACCAAAAGAACCAAACAATCTGATTGGCTACTACATTGATCAGTGTGTGAAGGGGTCCAAGGACTGGGATTCTGCCAATCACAAACCCCGCAAGAACACCAAGTATGTTTTTCAACCCATTAACAACTGACTGTATTGTGCAGAAATATCTCTTTGTTTGATTCTTTGGTTACTGATGGATTTTGCATTTGATGGGTTTGTTTGTGCAGGTTTGTGGTTAGCGGTCTGACCAAAGGAGAAACCTACGTGTTCCGTGTCCAGGCTATCAATGAGATAGGTCTTAGCGATGAATCCCAGGAGTCCTCCCCTCTGACTGTTAAGGCTGCCCTCAGTCAGTATTATATTATATTTTCTGGTCATTCTGATTGATGATGATAATGATAATGATGATAACATTTTTAAGATCTTGCTGTTTGGACTGTGTCTTAAAATTCAACATTGCCTTTTTAGCTCACCCCTCTGCTCCTTACGACATCGCGGTGCTGAGCTGTGATGGACATTCAATGGTGCTGAACTGGAAGAAACCTCTTCACTCGGGAGGATCAAAGATCAAGGAGTACTATGTGGACAAAAGACGAAGCGGAACAACCATGTGGAGGGAGATTCACATCCCACCAGTCACTGAAAGACTTTATAAGGTACAATAATGTCTGCTGTTACCTTATTACTTAATTCTTTTTACATAAATTGAATACAAGCACTTAAGTATCTGGGTCTTTTTCACCAAGCACTGATACTTTATCCAACCAGGCTTTTTATTTATTGTTTTGTGTGAGCTTGGAAACGTGCTTGCCCAGTTTGTTTGAAATAAAGACGAGTGGCATGTTAGTAACCATGACAACATCTAACTGACAGGTGGAGGGCTTGACAGAGGGAGCAGTCTATCAGTTCCAGGTGTATGCAGCCAACCTGGCTGGCCTCGGACCAGCTTCCAAACATTCAGCTGACTTCACCTGTGAGGCCTGGACCATGCCGGAGCCTGGTCAGTAAACACCATCCTCTGACTAATTTATGACAAACAAAACATGAATCCAAAATACGCGAGGCCTGTGCAAGTCAGTGTCTACAAACGAGCCTCGATAATCAGCAGGAAGAAAGTGAATGTCGCTGTTGAAATGTCGACACATAGAAAACGTGTCTCCTCTCACTCTGCGTGTCCTTTAGGCCCTGCCTATGACCTGACCTTCACTGAAGTGAGAGATGACTCAGTGGTGGTTGAGTGGCAGAAGCCTGTCTACTCTGGTTCTGGACCAATCACAGGCTATCATGTTGAGTACGCTAAGAAGGGCACTTCTGAGTGGACCACGGCCAATCAAACAGCTGTCAGTCACCGTTTCCACAAGGTGAGAACATCTTTAACATGGTGTATGTTCCAGTATGATTACTCATCTGAATTCCTTCCATTTATTATCTGGATCCAGTGCAATTTGACATAAATTGGTTGATTAGTATATTACATTTTTTTTTTAATCTATTTATGAATTATTGTTAACAGGATGCTGTTGCACACGCTATATTGTAAGTTGCATATATAAATAACATGTTCAACTCTGTGCAAAGAGCTTCTGTTGGCACCTGCTTGCTATAATTTTCAAATGACACATACATTGCATTTGTGAGGTGTTCATCCCTCTGTGCAGTGCAGTGATACACTTACATTAAACTGTGTGAGGCTGACACCTAGTGGATGAAGTACACAATTACTGGGTTAAACAAAAAAGAAAAAAAAAGAAAAAAAAGCCTTGAAGTTGAGCAGATGTGTTTGATTTTAGAATGAAAAGTATCCTTTACACGATTAATCTCATATGGGATGCTGGCAAGTCACTCAACAAATCAACATTATATGGTTTTGATTAATCTGTAATGCCAAAAAAATTTAGTGGCCTAATAAAACATGTGTTGAAAAACAGTACAGAGTAATAAAATTTGATTAATGAATTTGTCACCAAAAATCTAAAATGGAATAATTGGTCTGGATACTGGTTTATGGTATTACATCCTGCATGTGCCAGCTGCAGAAGCTGCAGGATCTCAGAATTTACTGCTGCTGTCACTGGCTCACAACTCTTCTCAGAAACTGGACCATCTGGAACACTTTCTGATGTTGTGGAGAAACACATTACAACAAAGTTAACCTGGCACTCTGACACACAATCTGTCACTTTATCCAGCAAATTATACCAAATTGATGATTGATTGATGACTGTCTCCTGGCTTCCTAGGTAACGAATCTGGAGGTGGGCACCAGCTACTTGTTCAGAGTGCGTGCGGTCAACGCTGCAGGAGTGGGCATGGCCTCAATGGCCTCTGACCCCGTGACTGCCAACGCTGTGGCAGGTAACGTTTATCCACTGACAGCAGGATTGTTTCCAAATGTGTGTCATCTTGACCATTTTCTACCCGGCATCATCAAATTTCTCTTTGAAAACACACAACATAATGAACACATGGCCTTGCCAAGCTGGAATGATGCGCTCTTTTTCAAAGAGCTGAAGGCAAGATAAAAGTGGGTAGTGGAGCGGACAAATATAATAAAAACCCACTGAAATATAAAAGACTAAGGACTATATTCCTCCAGTCTGAAAATTCTAACTCCTCGTCTCTTTGTGTATTCAAGGTTCTCAGGAGGTGTCCTGTGCTGTGGATGAGAAGTCAGGCGACATTGTCATGTCATTCGAGTCCTGCCAAATAAACGAGGGCTCTCAGTTCATCTGGAAGAAAGACTATAAAGAAATCACAGATTTCTCCAAAGGCGTTGTGATTAAGACTGAAGGCAGCACGTAAGAACACACAGCCGTGCACATATGCACAGACACAGCCACGCAAATACAGTATTTATGCGTACACGTGATACACAAACACAAACAGCTGGATACCATAAAGAATGCATTTGGAGATCTTAAATGTGCATCACCCCCGTATCTGTCTGTCTGTGTCTGCATCCTAGTTCTAAGCTGATCTTTACGAATGCAGACAAAGAGGACTTTGGGACGTACTCTGTTTCTGTCACCAACACAGAGGGAGTCTCATCCAGCCATACAATCACTGCTGAAGGTATGACTTTGGCTCTGGTGCCAAAAAATGTATAGAAACTAAGCTTGGACTTCTATCTACAATCATTTGTATTTGTTATTTACACCCTAGACTGACAGATCATTTATTCCTGTTGGCATACTTTGACACGAATTGACCATAATTATCTTTACATCCTTCAAATTACAATAAACAACACCGAATCTGCGTTTCCTTCATCTGTTAAAGTTGCGCATGCAAATATCTGTCACGCCTTGATCATAAAAATTTGAACAGCTGTTAAGTATCAAAAGCAAAAATATAAAAGGAAAGTATGTGTCGAAAGAAGTGAAGCGGGGCACTGTGTGGGATGAAATAAAGATGAAAGCAACGAGACGGTGACTAAAAACGATCACACGGGCATGCAGGCAACAAACAATTTCATTACACATCTGATGAATGCTAGCAGAAGCACGTTGCTCACAACACTCCCCCCTGCTCGGGGCAGTGTGTGTGTTTTTAAAGCACGTCTTTGTGGCAAAGGGTTTTTCTGTCAGAAAGTTTCACAATGTTTTTCCCACTATTGCAACACTACGCTGCTAGGCTATAATATGTTATTCAGCGCGCGTTACACAGATTGCTTCCCATTTGGCCCTCAGTTTTTCAGCTTTACTTAGAAATAATGTCTAGTACACAAGGTTTCATATATTTCACTTGTATCACAGGTAGTCTGGCAGACTCTGATAATTGAATGTCCTTACTCGTAATGCAGTTTCCGAGTGGACCTTTGGGTCCGGTCCTAGGCTTGAAAGAACACT
The DNA here is from genome assembly GCF_904848185.1 of Acanthopagrus latus. NCBI lineage: Eukaryota > Metazoa > Chordata > Actinopteri > Spariformes > Sparidae > Acanthopagrus > Acanthopagrus latus. The sequence goes on from NC_051042.1 coordinate 24,917,893, forward strand.
GAGCCATAATGTATTGTCCTCACTACAGCTTTGTAAGTGCACATTTATCTGCCTCGATCTATTAAACACAATTACAGCACTCACTTCTCCAACTTCAAACTTGGCGCCAAACTTGGAGCTCGAGTCGCCCCCATCAAGATAAAAATGACGTCTGTGTACAAAGTGCAAGATGTTTTTTTAATTATGTTGTTTGTGCTCACGGCTGCATGAAATAAATAAGTTGTCTCTTCACGTTTCAGAGTTAGCAAAGATGCTGGCGCTCAGCTACGAAATCAGACACCCAAGTAGGTACCCCTGGCTGACTCTCTCCATCTCTTATAATCTCTCTCTTTGTCCTTTTTAATCTCTCTTTTCGCACACGTTTTTTCCCTCCGCTGCGTCTTTAATCTGTCTTACCCACTCTCTCTCTTTCCCGCTTTCTCCCTCTCACGCCTTCATTTTGCTTTGTTCTGACTCGCTTTGAACCTTTCAGATTTCTTTCTTCTTTTGCGAGCACATTTCTCTCTTTTATTTGATTCAAAAAAAGTCTTACCTGCTTTTGCATCACCTGTCTAACCAAAATACACTTCCCCTGGTCTTTTGTCCCCCCCCATCTCTTACTAATAGTTTGGTTAAGTTACTAATAAATAAGTGCAATTATGTTTCTGAACCCACAGCGTTCAACTCTCGTCTTCTCTCCTATAGTTATCCCGCTGAAGACAGAGTTGTCCTATAAGATTTTGGAGAGAGGCAGAATGAGGTTCTGGCTGCAGGCTGAGGAGATTTCCCCCAAAGTCACCTACAAATTCTTTGCCAACAACAAGGAACTGTCTGGAGCTGATGTAAGATACACTGTAGTTTGAGGCATGGACGGACACAGAGACATTAGAAAAAAAAGGTGAAAGAACTGTCAGCCCTTGCTACAAAATTAAAACTAGAGGTGTTCCGATACAGGGAAGACACGATTGGATTTGACTTTCAATTTCAAGGACACAGTTCAATTAATTGATTTAAAAATGTATTTTCAGCTGTGATGGCTCAGCACACCATTGATTTCATGTGCTGGCAACTGTCATTTACTTATCTAAAGATATATGTGGTATCATGGTATCATGTAAGAGTAAAAAACATATGTAATAACAATATTTCACCAGCCAATCGGGAGAGAAAGTCACTAGACTAAAGAAAGGTATACTGTATATACATGAAGCTCTATACTAGGGGATTCCTGACTATTGCATTTTGGTCATCAACTTATCCCCTAACAGTAGTCAAACAGCCGATTAATCATTGGGTAATCACCATGTTCTTTTCTCCTTGAATAACAATGAATTATTCTGGTCAAAGAGGTCTCAACATAACAACTTTCTTGCAGGGTTAGCCAGAGTCTTTCCTTCTCTAATTACCTAGAATTCCATTTATTTAACCTGGCATAACCTAAAATGATTCTCCAAAGAATATTCAATGTATGTTCAACAACAGGTAAAGTTATGTCAACCATCTCAAAGGTTCTGAACAGCCTGCTATAATGCATTATGGTGTCACTCATTGCTGCACCTTGCAACAAAACGATTAGTCTACAACAATACACAGTGTCAACCAATGGTGTGCTGGATACTATTAACCCTGTATTGATGTTATGTTGTTAATGTGCTACAAGTAACACAAGTCACTTGATATTTATGGATATTGACTATTGTGCAGTAAAAAAAATCTGTTAAGTTGCATACAGGTTTATGGGTCGCTGCTCGGTTGTTTCGTGGCCCTGTTTCTGATAAACACATTACATGGTATCGGATGGGTGCGCAGACTTGTGTACTCACTGATACCAATGCCAGCAGTACAACCCCAATTTGAACCATAATTACGGTGAAAAAGTATCCATTTTCCACTGAGTCTAGCTTCGACTGCATTGTGACCTTTTGTTTTCACAAAAAAACAACCCTGTCTCTCTGCAGCCCAACAAGATGGGTCATGACGTCTCTACAGGTATCATCGAGTTCATCATGGACCACTTCACCGAGGAGAATGAGGGCACATTTACCTGCCAGATCACAGATGGAGGCGGCAAAGCACAGAGCTCCCTGGTTCTGATTGGAGATGGTAAGAGCAGAGAGGTCTGATTTCTCTCTATAGCAGCAACCTTAGTCAAAATGAACACCCAGCCTGTTGATGTTTGACTTTAGACTTCCTGCACCTCTGATGTCAGAGTACAGATACAATATAGAAGCGTGTTAGCTAGATGAATTCACTGAAAGATATCTATAGAAACCACTGGCAATGCTTTGATCCTTTAATTATTGTCTGTCTCTGTGTGTCTGTATATGCACACAGCTTTTAAGGCAGCACTGGCTGAGGCCGACTTCCAGAGGAGGGAGTACATCAGAGTCAAGGAGGGTAAGCAACACAAAAAATCATCCACTTTTAAGCTTTCTATGAGCTTTACTCGACCCTGAGCGGCACACCACTATGTTGCCTGGGAGACAATTCATTTAATCAGTGAGTGTACAGGAAAGAGAAACAGAGTAGGGAGTCAAAGCCTCAAAACTCGAAATGGAACCATTTCAAATGGCTCGCTGGGTGACAAAACAGGTTCTATCTTGAGATTTACAGAACAGCTATGGTGGGTGCATGAGGAGATTCAAACGTAACTAATGCACAAGGCTCAAACAGACAAGATCCACAAACATTTTTTTTTTCAAGCCTTCTGTCTCTGCTGCCTTTATTTACTACAGGTCCCCATTTCAGTGAGTTCCTGACACTTCATGTTGGAGACGACTGCTCTGTCACTTTGGTCTGCAAGGTAAACACAGCCGAACTTAATAATTATTGAATATTTACACTCTAAACAAATGGGAGGCTGACTTGCGGGTAGCTGATGAGCCATTATCTGGTGGCTGAGAGCAGGATGCAACAATGCTGCATAATAACAAGGTCCGGATTGAAAATAACCAGAATTAGACTGTCAGGATTTATTCTCGGCTTTGTTAGCATGAAGGATGTAATTAGACCAATTTTAAAATCAAAGAAGTGTTCACGTCCCCCGAGACAATCTGACGCTGACATCTGTTTTTATCTGTTAGTTTAGCACATTTTGAATGATGTTCAAAACACAACAAACATATGGAGAAAATAAAGTGAGTGAATGACATGAGCGACTAAAAACCTGTTCAAGCAAAAATCTGGGTACAATATATTCTTTTAAAAGGCCGGGCCAATGTCTCCTGAGAGAACAGGTACATTTTTTATCGAAGAAATGGGGTGAGAGTAATTGAGTACAGATGTTGAGGTATCTCTCGGCCTTAATGAACCGCTGTATAAACTGAACTTTACACACATCACTGACTTGTTGGATTTGCATCTTGTAATGAGTTATAAAATCTGAGGCGTGCTGCATTAATGGCACTGCTAACAGGTTTGTATAAGGTGGAACTACAGTGAATTTATATTGCTGAATTTGCCCCGTCGAACATCTCTAATGGATCGGTTACACTCCAAGTGTTAAATAGCCCTGGTTGCCATGAAAAGATGAGGTGCGACACATCTTAACTCAGAACGAATAAATGACTTTTAGAGGCAGAGTTATGCAGGTTTTTTTTTTTTTTAAGCAAGGCACATCTGAATTGGAATATGATGGACTGCTTTATAGAAGATTCATGAGAATATTTGTAATTATGTTTTGTTTCAGGTTGCTAATTTAAAGAAGGAGTCAGTGTTCCAATGGTTTAAAGAAGACACAGAGATCATCCCTGATGTGAAGCCCGACCTGGGATCTGGAGTCTGTAAACTACCTATCAAACTGGTAAAGGCAATTTGGTGCCGTCACTCTCATGGATGCTGTAAAACAGTGCACAATGCTGTTTCTTTCTGTGTATGATTGTTTTTTTTCAGTGATTTGTTTAGCTACAAAAATGCGCAATGTTATATAATTTTAGCGTTTCTACAAGGATCCAAAAACGAGGACACTTTGTTAAAAAACAATAGACCTCACGATGTTTTCAAAGTCGGAACATTCCTCAACGTTCCTTATTCAGTTCGACACACTTTCTGGTTTGTTTCTCCTGCAGTTTTCACTGAAGACAGCAGGACTTTATAAGGCCACCATCAGTGACGACAGAGGAAAAGATATGAGCCAAATTGACATCTCTGGAAAAGGTAAACATATCTTTCATACACAGTTTATCTCACTGATTAATTGAGTAATTTGCTGAATTTCTGGCTCGCTGGTTGTCTAACTGAGAATAAATCAGAACCCCCCAGTATTAATGGCCAATCACAGGCACAAACTAAAAAAGAGCTCAATGCTCATTAAAAAGTGGGATGAATGATCCCAACATATACACTATCTGCATGATGAAGTAATGAATATTTAACTTCTAATCCCAACCTTGTTTTTCTGACTCGGGTATAAAAACTGTTCTTGCTCTGTGACAGCCTCCTCACCTGCTGGCTGTATTTAATCCTGAGAAATCCATTTTAATGTAGCTGTAAAAGTTTGTCACTTGAGTTGGTTGTCTGCCGTCCTTCAAGCTTGAACCTCTGTGTGCATTTTCACCATCCTCTTCAGATTGTCTTTTATCCCTTCTGTATTAGAGGCTATTGAGTATTAAATCACACTAAAGTGAGTGACGAGCTAAACAGATACAGCTCTTTTTGTCATTTTATCTAAACTGGGACACCACCGGAGAACAGATACATTCAGTTTATTGGCTAATAATAGCAACAGGGATACTAAGTCACAGGATCTAATTAAGGGTCGTCTCAAATATACAAGGTTTCACATGGGCCCTTGAAATCATTCAAGGCGGCATGTCTCCTGCAGTTTTCTCACTGTAAGCAGCTGATCACACCAAGGCACGTCTCCAGCGGAACCATTGTTTTCCCTTTGCTACAGCATGCCTGGCATGCACTACTCTCTCACATCTCCCCACTACATCTCACATTTTTCTAGTGTTATTCCAAACTTCTCAGCACAACCCGCAGAGTTGCATCTGTTTTTTCATTAGTTACATTTGATTGCCCGGTTGCACACATAGCACACGCAGCGGCATCAGCAGCAGCAGCAGTGGCAGCGCCTGTAGCTTCCAGTCTCTGTGTGATTGAGAACTAACTCAGCACACTTGAGGGATATTCACACAGTGAAGCCTTGTTCTTTATTTATTGTCTCTTATCTTCCGTGATGCCTGCTAGTGTTGTAACAGTAATTCATCTTGATTTGCGTCTCACTCTGTGACATGTTGGGTTTTTGAATCTTAAATGACTTCATCCTATCCTTTTAAAAATCATTGAATTTCATGTTCAAGAAGGTGTGGGAACCCTGAGTAACAATGTAACTATGGAGCAGGAGATACCCAGACAGCGAAACATGTTTAATTTAAAACCTTTCCTGGCTGAGATTTGAATGACGCCACCAGAGGGCAACAGCGCGACTCTGCATCCTCTTGGCTCTTTCCCTGACCCCATGTTTCTCTGCCTCTCTTCTAGTCTTTGAGGATGCCATCAACAAGATCAGCCAACTGGCTGGTGAGTATCTGCCTTTTGCACACACACTTACACCCACACACACCCACACATGTCCACAGAGGTGAATACACTGACGTATACCATCTCACTCGCCGAGATCCATATTAAAACAGTACTTCCTCACCATCGTCATCCCCGACACACTGGGGTGTGATTGATCTAAATTTAACATGGCACAATCAAAACCACACATGATAAGAGATTCAGATCCATCACCAGGCTGATACATTTTTAAAATCCCAATGCTGCACATGCATACTCCAACACACACATATCAGCGTGTGGCAGAAGTTGTCATGCTGGAAGCATTTGGCCATCATACCATCATATGGTGAAATCACTTTAATATTCCGCCGCACTGTCACAGTGACAGTGTGGAGGAGCATCTTACTCCTATTTTAAGAGACAGTCACTTGACAGCTCTGCAGCAACTGTTACAGCAGTGGTTGCAGAGGAGAAGAGGGTTCATTACTGTGATAATGGGAAACCATGGTGATGTGACCAGGTGGATGACACACTTGTACGCTTGTAATGTGCAGCGGGCAAAGTCTCACACAGTCATAGTGTAGTGTAAAACTCCCTTTTAGGTTGAAGAGCTACAAAAAATACAAATGAAAAAAAAAAAAAAGAGTTATTAAAGCGTTTTTTATAGAATGCAGCATACAAACAGTCAGCACCCTGCCTCATTATTACAATTTCTCTCTCCAGGCTTGATAAAGGTAGAGATGGAAGTCATATAATGGATACCACATATACAAATGACTGCAGATGGGAGTTTCATTCTATTTGACTAGTTCTAAGCGCAAAAAAAGTGCCTCCTGTTGCTCTCTCAGCAGAGCGAGGCGGCGGCAGATGAAAAAATATGTATCTGATTCTTGATTTCAAATGTGCCCTCGACAAACCTCTATCGCCTCCCATCCCCTCCTGTAGGAGCCAGCGCAGCAGAGCTGGTGATCAGCTGCACGGCGACAGGCATTCAGCTGCAGTGTCACATGAAGTATTACACCTCCGAGATGAACATCACCTGGTATCACGGGTAAGACATTACAACTAGTCGCAGAACACAAGCAACAACAACAGCTACGACTGCTGAGGAGAAGAAGGAGAAAACAAGAGTAACTCCAGTGTTTGTAGTCCTGGAAGTGGGTTTTTAAGTATTCTTTTAAGTCAGCCTATAAACATGCTGACCACAAACTGCCAGGAGGGGCAAAAACAATAAGCCACATAATAAAACTTGTGAAGTGCTTTCATTATCCTGGTTATTGCAGTCAAATTGGCCTGTTTTGTGACAGAAATCCCACGCCTGCCATTTTCTAGTGAGACGCAAGTTTTTTTTTTGTGCGCTTAAAAGCACTCTGCCTTACCCTGGATATTATAAAACGTGGAGGGATGGAAAACCGTGTGAGGGAGGGAGGGAGAGAGAGAGAGAGAGAGAGAGAGTAGACAGACAGAAAGAATAAAAAGACAACAAGTATGAGGAGAAAGAGGATGAAAGCGAGGCAGCAGGTAGCAGAGCCGTTATTCAACAACTCAAAGAACACGGAGATTAGACGTTTAACCTCTCGGCGCGTTTTATGTGAGAATGTGCGACACATAGCGAGGGAGAGAAATTGGTATCCCTGTGCCTAACATTAGGCAGACATGTAAAAGTGATTTTCCATTACCTATCTAGCACACACACACACACACACACACACACACACACACACACACACACACACACACACACACACACACACACACACTAACCTCTCCTCCCTTCTCTTCTCCTCAGTGAGACTAAACTGTCCCACGGTGAGAAGACTGTGATTGGAGGAACTCCGGCAATGGCAACAATGGAGGTATTATCTTCTACTATACGATGCTGAACAGTACATGTGTCTTAAAGTGGGCCATATACAGGAACATTTAGAATTTGACTTTCAGAATTAAAGGATAATTGCACAAATGTTACATAATAACGTGTGTTTACAGGTCTTGGGGAGTACTGCTGCATATGTGTTAAAAGGTATTGTGAAGCCTTTTTAGAGCTCCGAAACAAGGAACAATTATCTGATAAACTGCCTCCAGCGGTGTCACTTAGTGGCAAAGTTGCATTGTGGGTAATGTAGGCAGCAAGTTTTGAAAAGGAAGATGACTGCATGGACTAAAAAGGACGATATGTCCTGTCCTGCTGCATCAATCTCGATCATTTGTCTTTTTAAACGGTCCATCATAAGAAAACCAAACGACTTCACTACCCACAATGCAACTAAGCCACCAAGGATCATCACGAGAGACAGTTCATCGGATTACACGCAGCTTCCTCCGGAGCCACAAGAGGCTTTTCACCACTTTTTTTCTTTACATATGCAGTAATACTCCCTAAGACCTGTAAACACACCTTAATGTGTAAAATGGTGGCCTTTATACCCTTCAGTCAATGGCATTGTTGTTAATAAGTGTTGCTTAAACGTGCTCAAAGAGTGCCTGTGTAGAGGTGATACCAGGCCAACTCTAAGACAAACTAAATAGATAATCTCACCTTTAGAAGGAGGTGGCTCATGAATAAAGCATCATACATTTTAGAGTCATTAAACTTAATTAATTAAATAGTGCTATCTTCCCTTACTTTTTTGGCAGAGTGCTTTATAATTGTAATTACCTGGTAGATGAATGAATCCTTTTTTTTAAACCATTAATTAAATGTGTACAAGCAGAAATAAACAGTTGCTTAACTGATTGTTTGCTTCACAGGTGATTGAGCCGTCAGACAAGGATAAAGGAAAGTACTCCATCATCATCACCGACCCTGAAAACTCACACAAGCGCACACTGGACCTCAGTGGTGATGGTCAGTAGCCTCTCTCTTTCTCTCTCTCACTCAGTGTCACTCTCAATTTTATTGATAATGCTGTGAAATGAGAGGTGGAAACAACACTTGTTATTATGGAGCTCTTAGCTTCAATTTGTAATTTAAGACTTTAAAATGATGCCCCAACCTTTTTGTGTACAAAACACTCACCACTGGCTGTAAAACTGGCTGTAAAAAGTCTACAGTTTGCTTTTTTTCCCCAATAAAAACTGGTCCTTGAAATCATTTTGGTTACAATGGATGCCAACAGAGAGAGTGACCACAGAAACTCCTCAAAACAGTCCTTGAACATAACTAACCTCTCCTCTGCCCTCCCATTGCACTCATTATGTTATCAACAGTTATGTTTTTTGACAAATATTTGATAAGTGCACCGCTTTGCATGCAACATTGTTCCCTTCCTCGGCTCTGAAGCCATGTCGTGAAGTAGTGTATCACAGTATGTTCTTTCAACAGACGTTTGAAAGCTGCCAGGGTTACTAATGAAGGAGTAAACAACAGACACAGTTTTAAAGCCACCTTTTAAAGCCAGGGTTGAGTGTTTTATATCTGAAATGTTGATTTCCAGTGGAGTGTGACTTTGAAAATAAAGTAAGGGAACAAAGTGGCAGTGAAACTCCATTTTTGTCTTTTACAGTGTACGAAAAGGCCTTCGCTGAGTTCCAGAAACTCAAGTAAGAAACACAAGTCTCTTTTTTTTTCGCTTTTTTGTCTCTTAGTGTGTATTTGGGTCAGACTAAACACTCTGTTAATGATGAATCACTTAATCCCTCACATTTGTACTAACTCTGCTACACCACAGATACTTCATGTTTGCACACTTAAAAACATACTCTTGAAATTCTATTTTTTGAATACGCATGTCGATAAAAACACACCCTTTCCAGTGAGACAATCTATTTCAAGCATCAATACTATTCTCTTTAGCTTCTCGTATTAGGTGTGTTATTCAAGCAATAGTCTGTGGCTCATAGCCTGAATGTTTGCATTTGATATATCAGGAAACATTTAAGCTTAAAGTGCAGCATCTCAATGTGTGGATGGTCACAGCAGCTTCAGCACAGGCTGCTCTCCATCCACAAATTGAACATTTCAACATTTCAAAAACTACAGTAAGTAAACAAACCCCATGCCTCGCTGTCTAAAAAAGTACAGCCTATTATAATTTGAGATAAAAATCAATGTTAAAAATAGAAGTCGACAGGTAGCAGAGATCCTTCTGGGTCCTGTGGCTAATTGGGCCAAAGCGAAAAAACCCTGCATACTGAATTCTGCAGATCCATTTAGAAAAATCAATTGAAACTCCCAAACACTAAACAGTGCATGCAGAGTGGAAACTGTCCAAATCCCTTCTCTAATTAACATTCAAAGAGAGACATTTAAGCACAAGATTTTACAAGCACATTGAAACAAGTGACACCCTGTTGCCCTTTTGATTGATCATCAACATGCCAAGAGGAGCACAGAGTTCCCTCAGCCATCTGGTCCTGTGGCTGACCTCTGGTCCTCCCATGCTGCTCCGACAGACCTTACCCAGTTATTACAAAGCTCAATATTTTTTTTTTTCCGATAGAAAAGATCCTGTTAAGTCCCTGAATATACTACAGCATAATGAGCATTGGCTCAAAACCCAGATCGCCTTGTGGCAAACCATCTGACCACTGCTACTGACCAAAAAATGGAAAAGATATTATGTGTGTGGTCAGTGAGCAGGGCCAGGTAGTGGAAACAGACCAGAACCAAACTTGGCTAAAATAAATGTACAAAGCTGGGCTACATTTGATGCTCTTGGAATTACTGTTTGTTGATTTTATTCATTTTGAAAATTAAATGAATACTGAGAGGTTCTTTTTAGGTTACAGAGTTTTACTCAGTACTGTTTAACAAAACCTTTCTTTCTGTGTTACAGGGCTGAAGCCTACGCTGAGAAGAGTGAGTGCATCATTCTACTGTACTTCTGTCTTTGTTTAAAACAAATTTTGCTGTGTGATCAATTCATACTTACCAAAAGGTTTGGAATCGGTCCAGTAGTTCACCTCAGCTGCCAGCGTCAGATATTGTTCTGGGGAAATCATTCCTGTGTGTCTGAGGAGATTAATGGAAACAATTACTATAGAATTAGACTTTTTGTTGGATGGTAAAATCTTAGTAAATCTTTTGTTGGATATTTAGCCATGACTTTTGGCAATAAGTCCTTGCTGGCAGGTCCTCTAGGTAAACTCCAAACATCTCTCTCCAACTTGTTACCACTGACGTCTCTTATTCACCAAAACATGTAAATATAGGCCCAGGTTTAAAAGTGTGGAAATTCCACTCTAAAAGCTATATTCTCTGCAATTGTTTCTTATATTTAGGTCTAATAAGATATTTTGACTCAACATGAGACATTTGCATGGTAAAACCTATTTAGCTGCCTGGGAGATTATGAGGATTCGAAGTTCATCATCAGATAGTGATCAATAGGAGCGTGTGATAACACCAACACTGGTTTGTTTTCAGACCGCGGTAAGGTGGTGGGAGGACTCCCTGACGTGGTCACCATTATGGAGAAGAAGGTAAGTGTCTGAGCTGTACTGTACATGTGATCGTGTGATTTGAATTTATTTGTACATGTTTGTGAAGAAGTTGTCTTCTTTCTTCCTCCTGTAGACCCTCAGTTTAACATGTACAGTGCGTGGAGACCCCAAGCCTCAGGTCTCCTGGTTGAAGAATGGAGCAGATGTGGAGCCTGACGATCAGGTAAACTACCAGATAACAGACGCCATAAACAGAGCCTCGTTCTCTACACTTGCCACAGGCAGCTCCTGCTTCCTCTCTCATGATTAATGACCTTATTAATCAGACACAATTGCCACAGTATGTTTCTATTAACTTGTCTAGTGATACCACAGGGTTTCCACACTCAGTATGTTACTACTGGTTAAGTATTTTGCACACTGTTTGCACATTTATATTGGTAGTATACTAAAGAACAACCGATCGTGGTCTTAATGTGATTTGTCAGAACAAGAAAGTTTACCTTTAAAACTACATGCAAGAATATATTCAAGATTCAAGATTCAAATATATACAGTAGCAGATCAGGAAAGGAGATTTGGATGTATATGTTCAAGTTCTTATTGCAATAATTTAGATATGTATTATGATTACATTTCATCCACAATGAGTGGGGATGATCAGTTTGCATGACAGTTTTGGTTTTCACTGAAAGACTATCATGACGATGTGACAGAAGTTAGTACCAGGGCAGGCTTAAAGTAGTGATTGTTGAATTCAAAATTTAAAACAAATGAAAGGGACAAAATCCAGAAATTCTTTGTTGGGAGCTGTTGGAAAGTAGCCCTGCTTAAAGTCTTCTTAGCTAAAAAACAACAACCCTCCCTTGTTAGAGAAATCTACATATTTTAGGTGAGGTCAGCATTATCAGCACTCTCAAAAACTCACAAATCTACCGCTCATACCTCACTGACCTACTTGCCAACCTGTACCAGTTGTATATACACATTCCCCAGTCAGTGGAGGCTCTTTCAACAGCATCAGCATCCTGTGGCTCATAGTGGCTTTGAAGATTTAAGTTTGAGAAAACCCCTGTCCGGGGGGAATACGTGTTGAAGTTTGCCCTCTTCTTTATTCATTCCCCCACCTGCTAATAATCTGTCGAAAACAAGAGCTAGCAAGAGCCTACTGAAAATGTTACCAGCAAAACAAACAGAAATATATCCAGATCCCGAGAATGAGGCACTGACGCTGGTGGTAAAAACCAGAAATGTATATTTTTGTTCAATTTGATACCAAGTATGAGAAGCCTGTTCTCTGAGTACCAATGTTACATTTCCATTTTAGGGCATTTAGCAGATGCTTTTGTCTAAAGCGACTTACACTTATTCATCCACTGATGATGGTGGCTGCCCTGCAAGGTGCTGACCAGCACGTCAGGAGCAGTTTGGAGTTCAGTATCTTGTCCAAGGTCACTTTGACACGCAGACCAGTCTTAGATTTTGGATATTGACATATGAGGCTGCATTACAGTAAACTGATGACAGTTCCTAGTTTCAGGCGATTATACACTAATTAAAACATAGTCATTAATTTTATAATCCATATCTGCCAATAGATCTCCCTAAATCTTACGCACTGCACCTTGAATATTTTCGAGGGTAACAATAGTCTTTTGCATGTTACTGTGGCAATAATACGTCTCCCAGACTGAGCAGTTATGAGGTGCTTTTGAGGGGATTTCAAAACACTGATATATGTTTCACCCAGCCTTAAGCCTAATGTTATGTTTTTGCTTTTTTTTGTACAGCATTTACCTTTCATTTAAGAGGAACTAGCAACCAACAGATTAGTCTTCATTGGTCTAAATAATGAATGCAATTATCCAACATGTTAAATGGAAAAGGGTCCTCAGTTGCAAATATGGCAGCCTTTTTGTGGTTCTATTTGAATTTGAAAGCCCATAGAGCTTTTAATTTCTCAAAATTAAAGGCAAGTGTTTCTCTTAATAGAAATGTAATTACCCTGCGACAAGTGCCACTCCATAAAAATGTACTAATGTCCAGACCTCGCGGATGAGTGGGATGGTGTGAGCGTTGGAAATTGAAATACTGCATCCTTGTCTGCGCCATTCACAAAGTACGAGTCCGATCGGCACGAGTGTAGCTCCGTTCCTTGAGACCACAAAAACAAAAGTATTGATGTTCAAAGCCTTCAGAGTTGAAGTGCACTTGTGTCTGTCTGACTTACACTGGGTGAGTGGTGCCGGCGACACAAGTGCACTTCAACTCCGAAGGCTTTAAACATCAATAGTTTAGTTTTCTGAAGGCTTTAAACATCAATAGTTTAAAGCCTTTCGGATTTGAAGTACACTTGTGTCATCTGCACTACTCAGAGTACATCGACACAAGCGTACTCAAAATCTGAAGGCTTAAAAAATCAATATTTTTGTTTCTTTTTCTGGTCCCAAGAAATATGGGTGGAATATATTTTTTGTCATTTAAATCCATCATATTTTTGCTGAGCTAACAGGGCTCGGCAGAGTAGAGGAGACTGTGGTACATCATTAGTCCTCCTGTCCATCAAGTCAATCTAGCAGCACTCAGCTTTTGCTAAAGGGAGGTGGTAATCAAAGCTCATGCTGCTGCTCTGACTAAAAGAGAACTCATGTTTTAAATAAAACTTTAGGTGACAGGCCTTTTTAAATGTTAAATCATGCTAAAGTCCCTGTGCTGTGCTGTGCTGTGCTGTGCTGGGCTGCCTCACTTGCTTTTTTCTAACCTTTGATTTCATATTTCAGTATGTGGTCTCCCTGGACCAGGGCAAGTTTGCCAGTCTGACGATCAAAGGTGTTTCCATGGAGGATTCTGGCAGATATACCATGATTGTCCAGAACAAATACGGAGGGGAGTCTGTGGATATAGTGGTGAGTGTCACCGCTGTGTACCACAAATTGGAGGATTTACTCAGAGCCGTGAAATTTTTCTGACCATCTGTGGCACAAATCTCATCTTTTCATCTGGGCCTAACAGTGAGCTATTTTTGTAAGCGAGCTTGTGTGTAACTCAGAGCCATTACTGAGCTGATGTTTGACCTTGGGAGTTTTCTTCCGTCCCCGATTTGGAAGTTTCAACATAAATCCTGACCTAGAATGTTCTTTACGTAAGGCTTAAAATGATGTGTGTAAACTCCTGACGATGTCGCCCTGTATTTTTTAATACCACAAGTACAAATGGTCGAGTAAATGCACACATGTGAACTGTCTACATGACACTGACATTCTGTTTTTTTCCTTCCAGGTCAGCGTGTACCGTCACGGAGAGAAAATCCCTGAAGCAAAACCAACTCTGACCCCTAAAACAATCATCCCTCCCAAGCTCCCCATTGAGATCCCTCAGCCCAAGACCCAGCCTGCCCCTGCCCCTGCTCCTGCCCCCGCTCCGAGCCCCGCCCCTCCCAAGGCAGCTCCAGGAAGAGGGATGAAGAGCCCCACTCCCACCAGGAGGAAGTAGAAAAGCTTCTGACGGTCATAAATGAGAAAGAAACGCTATTCATGTAGACCACACAAGCTTGTATTGGTATTCTCTATCTGGACAAAATATCAGAAGCATTAAATGGAACGGAGCTAACACTGTTGGGGCGTTAAATTAGAGAATCAAGCAAACTTTGTTAGCGTACAAAAACAATAAGAAAAAAAAATGTGATATCACTGTATGAAAATGAAAAAACCCTGTAATGAATCTAATAAAAGATAGCTGATACATGAACATGACTAAATTAGAAAATGATTCATTGCATTGAACTGAAACTTGAATAAAGTGGAAAATTTGATTCGAACTATTGCTGGAAACAAGAATGAAATGTATTTTAAAACTGACACCAGAATGTAAGTTACTGTGTTTAAAAAACAAACAATATAATAAAACAGACACTATATAGAGTACGTTGATGGTCACCACCATGAAGACGTCTGCTCAGAATCTAAGCCTCTCGGAGCTTCACTCACTGTCTCAACAAGTGTACAAACATCACAAAACTCTCGGAACAACAGCTTGGATACGCTCTCATCAGTATCCTGTTTTAAATGGCATGTTTTATGCTGCGTTGGCTTCGTACTTCCCCCTCACAACCACCACCATTTTGAGGTCATGGCCAAGCCGAGTCGTGGTGGCCCTGTGGAGAGAGGAGGGCCTGTATCAGCGCCTGTAATGGTTTTCTGCTAGAAACAAACAAGTCACTGCTACATCCTGCAAGATGCATCTTCACGCTTCATAGTTTTTCAACCTCCCTACAGAAAATAAAGGAAACTTTCACAGCGAGCCCGTTAACACAGGTACAGAGACAAACGGGCTGCACTAAGCCAACATTACGCTCCCACCCATGGCAGCAAATATACAGCACCGTCCCCCTTAACATCCCCACGGTGAGGTATTAAACATGCCGAAGTGCATCACCACTTAGAAAAGCAGAACTGTGGAGCAGGATTGTCACACTCACACTGCCGCCACCAAGAACTGTTATCTTCAAATGCTGCTTGATATCGACTGCGACTGTTAGCACCGAAAAACATATTGGGGCGGGGGGGGAATCTATGTGTGTCGACCCTACAGCTGAATATCAATAATGCAACAGTCCTCCTGGTCGTCAGCCAGCAGCACAGACAAGACGTGCAACGAGTAGTCAAGTCAGGTTTTTAAACTACAGGAAGTAGTGATGGTGGAGCCGATGAAAAAAGATGGCTGATGAGATTTGTGGTTCATTAAAGCTGATGAGAGGCGGAGAGCAGACAGAGAGGATGAGAGAGAGAGAGGAGGAGGATGAGGAGGAGGAGGAGGAGGAGGAGGGTAAATTCATTGTTTCTGTGTTTGCTGCTGCTAATAAAAGAAAGAGATTATACTTTGCCGGGCCTGTTTGTTCATTCTGTCAGAGAGAAAAAAAGAGGAAACAAGAGAGGGATTGTGAGTGAATGAGTGAGTGAGCGGGTTGGAATAATGGAGAGCCTGAGAACGAGAAAGTGAGACTGTGAGGTTGCTATTGTTTCGTGTTACTTTTGCTGCTGATGCGTCTGCTCGGGCGGCATGAGACGAGTCCTGTCATGCTCGTTAACAAGTTGGGAGTGAGTTGAGTGATTGGATGGGGAGAGATAGAGGGAAGAGGGACTGGCTCTGCGTGTGTGTGTGTGAGTTATTTTGCTGTTGATGTCATGTCTCTTGGTCGTGAAGACAGACCTCATCATGTCATAAATCGTGTGTATAAGTGTGAAAGGAAGGGAGAAGCGGGCCGAGACAAAGAACATAGAAAATTCAGTGTTGCGTGGCAATGGAGAGAAAGACAGCAAGAAGAAGAAGAAGAAGAAGAAGAAGAAGAAGAAGAAGAAGAAACTGGTGTGTGTGTGTGTGTGTGTGTATGTGTGTGTGTGTGTGTGTGTGTGTGTGTGTGTTAGAGGGAGAGATCTGAATCATTTTGATCTTTTTTGCTGATCATCTGCTGTGAGATCATTTTCCTGACTTTTTAATTAATTTTCACATTTTTAATCAACATAATTACTGAGAAAAAAAAACTCAACGTTACCATGGCAACCAACTTTTTCAATTTCAAATAAACTTGGGGAGCAGGAAAAAGGGAACTCGTGTCTCTCTCTGTGTGAGGGGCGCGCAGACAGGCAAACAGATACATACATGGGGGAGACGCACGGGAGCATGAGCATGCACACATACGCATGCATGCGGGCGCACATGCATGCATGCACGCACACACACACACACACACACACAGATTGACGGTGCTGCTATCTAAATGGAATAGCTAGCCAGTACTGATAGCATGAAATTGTGTTTCCAAATATAACACCGTGTCATTGGAGTGTGTGTGTGTGTGTTTTGAGAAACAAGACTATAGAATATATGCTCTTTTTACTTTCCCCTCCACATGGGGGCACTATGGTAACATGCACACACACTTAGACGTCATTACTCACTTTTGGGCACATGCACGCACGCACGCACGCACGCACGCACGCACGCACGCACGCACGCACACACACACACACACACACACACACACACACACACACACACACACACACACACACACACACACACACACAGATAGACAGGCCTGTCCTAATTAAAGCAGCGCTGTTCAAACAATGAGATAAACTAGGAGCAGAGACATTTTGTGGGTGTGCACTGGAAAAGCCACATTTTTTAAAATACTGCTATTATGCACACACACACACACACACATTTTTTTAAATTTGTAATTTGCATTGTGGGGTAAATGCTGACAATTACTGTGATGATGCTATTGATTACTGCTGATTTTCGCCTAAAGGAGAGAGGAGGGAAGAGGCGTAGGGGATGGGGGGTTATGAGGAAAAGGGTAAGGAGGGAAGAGAGGAGAAACAGGCAGCATGTTATTTTGCAAGCTTGTCATGCTGCTACAGCACAGATGATCATTTCTTTATGTTACTGAGCAGAAGGACAGCTGTGGTAGAAAGGGTGCAGAAAGAAAGTTGAGAAAAGGGTGCAGAGGGGGAGCAGTGAGGAAGAGGGAGAGGTGAGGCATACAGAGAGGAGAGGATGAGGGGGGGAGGGAGGTGAGAAGTGAGTCAGGTGGGTTGATGCAACTGTGTATGAACGTAAATCAGTTACACATTGTTGGCTTTCACCTCTTCCATCTCGAGCTCAACAACCTCTCACTGTAATCAGACAACAGTGGGGTGTTGCACTCTTCCTTATGACAGAAATTAACCTGCTTGTTTCTGATTCATCAACCGTGTCGGCGCCTCCAGTCTCACAGGAGCCCTCGCACCAATCATAGAAATCTCAATCTGCAAACGCAAGTAAACACAAAGTTTGACACGACCAAGACAGCTGCAACGTGTCTGCTCATGGATGACAGCACATAATCCTGGTTGACCATCAGCACCGTCTAACCTCTGGCTGGGATTTCCTCTCAGGCTGGTGAAAGATCTGGTGGAAATCAGTCCGGTAATCCTCTGTGTGCTCCGAGATTTACTACCACGTTTGTTCTGAGCCATACAAATGAAGATGCAGAGACAATATAAACGTCAAGATGACTGACAGTAGAGCAAAGGACAGGAGCAGAGGTGAGGGGGATGAGAGAGGGAGAGAAAGAAGAGACAATGTATGAAAAAGAAAAGAATAAAGAGAGGACCAGAATAGGTACACGACGTGAGTGCAGGTTTGATTCTCCCATGCTGTGATTTATAGACATCTTCACTTCAGACATGTTTTTTTAGGTATTATTCCTGTCACATGTTCAAAACACATCAAACAGAAAAATGACTCATCTTAAAATGGAGGTGAGCTTAATGTTCAAGTCTGGTATATTTCCAGTGCTATCAAGTGATGCTTTGCAGGGGAACATGCTTCTCCCTCTGCAGGGAAGTCAGGTGGCTCAGCTGCACAGCAGCTCCCCCGGAGCTGGTAGTGACTCAGTATCTGGCTGCCGGAGACTTCAGCAGGACAGATGCTTGACAACACAGGGACTAAAAACCCTGAATCTCGGGTCCAAGGGCAGCGTGTCTGCTTGCCATTCCAGTCTGTAACGCCTCTCCACTGGCATCTTGACACATTAAATCCAGAGGTGCTGTGCACGTCAACACCAAGCAATAAATCATGGGAGAGTGGCTCATTGTTTATTAAAGGAACAGTTCACCCTCAAAGGAAAGTTCAGTCATTATCTACTTACTCCCATGCAGGGGTGTAGCTATCATTTCAGAAGTGAGGGGGACAAATTGTTAGAGGTCTATTGAGTGATTTATCTTCCCCTCGCATTCAATTGCATCTGTCTTTAGTGGCAAAAGAACCACATAACCACAAACAGCACAGCAACAGGGGACCGACTTTAGTTCTTTAAAATTATATACTATCAAAATCTAAAGTCAAAATCTAAAATCTAAAGCTGCCAAACTCTGGTTGAGTTGACATAATTAAGGGTGAGTGGCCATAATTAAGTGCCAAATGACAACATTGAACATAAAAAGTTCTGTAAAACACCAAATTAAAGAGGAGTGAGTTTATTTCTAGGTGGAAGAGCAGCCAAAAATTTTAGTCAAGTAAGAGAATTTTTACTTTAGAATAATATTACTCATGTAGAAGTAAAAAGCAGTCACCCAAATAATCACTTGAGTAAGAGTAAAAAAGTATTTGGTGTAAAAACTACTCAAGTACTGAGTAACTTTTGAGTAGCCTAACATCTGATTTATTCATCAAATAAGAACATTATTATAATCATTCAATCAAAATAATAATCAGCAAATTCATGTATTTTAAACTTTAACTACCACAAAAATAAATCAAATCTTTACAAAAATAACATAGTCAAAGGAACACAAAGACATTTATATTATATATTATATATTGATTTCTACCCAGAAGTACGGAAAGTACTACACCCATGCTCCCATGCTGATGGAAAGTCAGCTGGAGCTTCACAGCAAAACACTGTTCAGTACAAATACTTACTTACTTACTGTACTAACTTACTTGAATATTTATCTTCCAGACAACTTCCCAACAATACAAGACTAAGAAGAAAATCACTGCATTGCATGCACCGCAGATATAGCAAGACAAAATGAAGTAAAAGATGTGACAAGATGGAAACTGACAGATAGGGAGACTGGAATGGGTAAAAATAAGTATAGTGACAAAAGCTCGGGTTCAGTTAGCTTTGCACAGATATGGTCAGTAGAAATGTCCTTCAGAGGGAAACTATTTACTTTTGTACTTTGAGTAAGAGAGAAACTGAATCAGTACTTCAACTTTACCAGTTTACTTTTATCTTTTTTGACACAAGTATCTGTACTTGTACTTGGGTAAAGAAAGTGTGTACTTTTGCCACCTCTCACAGCGTTGCAGCATTCTTAAATACAGTAACTACAGTTCATCCGGTATAATCCAGGCCCCCAAAAGCCTTGAGATCCTAAATTGATTAGAAAAAAAAAAACCCTGTTACTCACACCTTTTAAAGCTGAAATCCTCACTGTGCCTGCGAAGCTAAAAATACCAGCGCGCAACCCATCTGAAGTGGGTGCATGAGCTCGACTGCACACCAAGGGTGTAATTAATGTCTTTTCACATCAATTTGGCATCTTGGGGCTTCCGGAGATATGGATTATGACGAAAGACCTGTATGGAGCCCCCAGCAGTACTTCAGTTGTTGAAGCAGAGTGCTTACGATGCTGTGAAGCTCCAGAAATGATTGTGAAAAAGAAAAACCCAACAGAAACATGCCAGTTCTCACTCTTCACGTTCCCCCTGGTTTTCCCTACAGGTTGCCCAAGTTCCTGTCACGCTGCAGACAGGAAAGTTTGATTGGAGTCTCCGAATTGCTCACATTCATGAATGAGACTCATTATCTGTCTGAGCCCGAGTCACTGTGCCCTCAGTGGGAGAGAGAGAGAGAGAGCGACAGAGAGAGAGAATGGGAGCCGTGAAAATGAATAGTTGTTTGTGAAACTTAGACTCCATTCAACATTCAAACTACCCCCTGAAAACATCTTTCTGTGAGAATGGGGAGACGTGCTGCCTATTCCTGGAAAGCTGCCTTTTCTTTTTATTATGAAGGACAGAAGAGTCTCCTTTTTTGACTTCAGCGTTCCTCTCAGCCTGTCTGTCTCTGTATCTCCCTCCTCTCTCTTCCTTCTGTTTCCTCCTTCTATTTCTTCTTTCTTTCAGCCCCCCCCCCCCCCACTTTGAGAAAATTTGGCTCCGATCAGAATCACCAGTGAGCATTCCTTTCCCAATTTAAATGATTTTTTTTTTTTGCAGCTTCACAGGCGCACCCACCCAGACAGCCAGACCTACTCACATTGCAAGTCTCACCCACCCTCCCTCTCTCCCTCTCTCTCTCTTCCCCTTGTGCACACCGCTCACCTCTTTCATTTCACTCCCCCCTCCTTTTCCCCTCTGTCACGCACATACAAACATGCACATACAAAAAAAAAAGAAAAAAATACAATTCAGACCTAAAAAGTGGTGGCAGCGCTGGCGAGGTGCCAAAAGAACAGGAGCCCGTATAGTTGCCTCACCGACTTCAGTTGGCTGAGGAAAAACAGATGAGGGACAAAAGAAGCGAGGCTGCAGCTGCGAGAAGAGACGGGCGATAGGAAGGCAGATAGACGGAGTGACAGTTTCAGCAGCGTGTGTCATTTAAACATGAATAATGTGTTTATCCTGGCGCATATCTGTGCTGCAGAAGGCATCATTATGCACAATCTCACGATAATATGCCTGATTCCTTCCCAAATACGAACGCAGATGATTTTTGAGCTCCTTGGAAACGGCACACTCCCTGATGCATGTCAGCATGTCGGAGTCACACAGACAAAGGAAGCTGTCTAGTCCGCTGGCAATTTTCTTTTTTTTTTTTTCTGATTTTCTTTTTTTTTTTTTTCCTTGAAGGGGCCGTGGCCAGCTGTCTTGCCGAGATTATTATGTGAAGGCAACTCACCAGGTTTGCCTCACCTGTCTGTTTCATGCATCAGATGTTTCTTTTGCATTGAGCTGACGAGACACAGCGAACAGGTGTCTGCACCTCCCCGGGCTGAGGGGCGCGCTGAGAGAGAGAAAGAGAGAGAAGCTAACGTCGTGATCAGCCACTTCAAAATTCGACTTTTCACCAGCCGAGCCGTCAGATGTAAAGCCGCACAAGCCATTCACTTCTTGATTTTAATGCTATGTTTCATTTTCAGATGCTCTGAAAATATTTCCACAGCTTTTGGTGCATACACAATTATCACACCCGGGGGACAATTTTGGATTGATTTGGGGTTATTTTCAGCCACTTTTTAACCTCTGCTCGGCAACACTTCTGAGGGAAATATTCTGCTTTTTCACTTCACCGCATTTTAGTACAGCTTCAATAACCAGCGATTAGGATCTGACATATAAGAAAACATATCCAGGTCATGAAGGGATTTATTGTTGTGAAATAACGTACTCAAGAGTATATATCGTTCTCCTCGACCAGATTAAACATTAGAAGATTAAAGTGCTTCTCATCAATGATATAACACTATGACAATAAGACTTCATCCTATATTTCCTGCTAATACTTTGAAGCTTTTACTTAAAAATAAAGATCATGACTGCAGGATCACTAGTTTGTTTTTGCTGCCAGATGTTCCATCATTGACGGTCTCATCTCAGACAGTTAGGATTGATCGAAACCTCTTCCTGCCCTCATGTCTTCATCATCCTTTGAAATTATGCGAGCAACTAAATGAGTGAACACGAATGACTCCTGAGCAAAAGACACGCCTGAGTACTATGTTCAGCGGTGGACTGCACAGTGTTAATGGGTTCATGCACTAAAGAAAAAAAAAACAGTAATCAATAATTCAGTAAGATTTGCAAATAAAATAAACCTATATTGTTGCCAAGATTTTCTGCCTCGCTGATGTAAGACAGGAAGCAACACAATGGCTACATACACCAGGTACTGCTGTGGTTGCACAGCTTCATCCTGTGGCCTTAAAGTCATGTCACAGCTCAGTAAGTGTGCATACTTAACATCTCTACTGAGCTGAGAACACTATGGCTCATGGCTGCTGATTATAGAGCGACGCTACTTCTAGAGGAGTTGATTAGTGGGAGGTGCTTTGTAGTGATTTTTGAGGACAAAACTATGATTATAGCCGGACCTGGGCCAGACTAGGTGTGCAGAATAAGTACAAAGAGAGCCATGTTCATGACACTGAAAACTCTCACTTATCTCTCTTCATGGTACATCCATCTGGTTAACTGTAGGTAAGATAAAGTACTTGCATGAGGTTGGGTAGAAATTTTAGTCTGAGTTAGAAGAAACCACCACTGGCTGTTAGAAGAAAGGGTGTAAGCACTCTCCAGAGTGGCTCCACCCGTTCTCTGTGCCAGTCTCCACCCTCAGTGATTTCAATGTTCAGTAACGTAATGCACTTTAGGCCATCGTAGTGTCAAACAACAGAAATACTGCAGTAATTACTGTAGTTTCAGCAGGAGTATTTGCTTTACTCATAGTTGCAGTAATAGTGCTTGCTTTAGTTGTAGTCCTTATTTTTTAAAGATAAATTGTTTTTTCTTTTTTTTTTTGGTTGTTGGCTGTAAAGAAAGCCATGTCTGTTAAATCACCTGGTGGCCAACTTGTGTTGACAGTATGTGAGGTCTTAAAGGTCAAAAGTCCCACGGGTCAAATCCAGCCTCCGGTAATGTGACGTGAGTGCAGCAGACAGCCGTTACAGCTGTGCGAACGTGTGTTTTAATATGCATGCGTGGACATGAGAGAACAGCGGTTGCAGTTGTGACCTTCCATTCAGAGGAGAGGACTCCTGCCCACAAGGTCCAGAGGAACAAATCCCCAGCGGCAGTCTAATGAGAAAGAAGCCTGCTGGTGCTGCATGCGTTATATGTGCGTTACATGCAGGTAAGGTACGTGGTGGATGTCATGTATCAGCTGAGCTTTTTGTCTTCGGGCTGCTTTATGGCCAGCGTCATTGTGTCTCTTCCTTTACTTCCCCTCTTTAATCTCACACCTCTCTGAATCCATCCGGAAAAACAAGAAATGACTTTAAAGTAACAACATTTCAGATAAAAGCCTTCCAGTTGTCTGCTCTCTCTCTCTGATCTCCTTTTTTTCCCTCTCTCACCATATTAAATGAAATGATTTACTTTGAACTTTTTAACCTGTTGCGGTACAGATTTTCTTCATGTTTTCTGCACCTAAAGCTTGTAAGTTATTTAAGCTTTAGTCAAGGTCACCTGCGCGCAACCGGGTCAGGAGGGTAGCAGTGCATTTTTAACCTTTCACGCGGGTCTGAAATTAGCTGAAACGTAATTTTTTTAAATAATCCATGCAGAGACTTCACAGAGGAAAAATCGTTCTCACCTTCTGAACTGTTGCTAAGCAGGCAATGCACTCATTCAGGGTTTCATGCTAATCTTTTCTTGCCCCGATGTTCCGGTGGGTTCTCCTTGATCTCTTTTGACACTTTTTTCGAAACCGATGTTAATCAGACAATTGCACATTTTTTCAGAATGGGAGTGGGCTGAACTGATAAAAGTAGTAGTGAGTGAATGTGGAGTGAGTGTGTTGAATTAAATACTCGATAAGTCAGGAAACCTTCACATGACAATTCAAAAAGATCAAACAAGAATCCAGTGTGATCTTCAAAAGGTTTGATCATCGCACGTCACAAGCAGTAGTACTTTTTTTACACATTAGATGTCAAAATATTCTGAAAAATCGGATTTTCAATGTTGTCATAACATGAACATGTTTTATTAACACGCATTATGCTTTTACATTCATTTGATCCATCAGACGGAGCAATGTATGCGATACATTCACAATCAGATGAAGCTCCAGCTAGCTGTCAGCTACCCTCAGACTTATGGATTCCAAATTGGAGGTTGTTGTGGGCTAAGCTAACACGCTGCCTGAGACAGGAGAGATTTTTTTTTTTTTTTAAATTTAATCGCGAGTCATATCGTCATTACGATACTGAGCAATGCTATCAAAGCATTAAGCGACTACATTAAGTATTAATGTAGTAGCATATTAAGGCAACTGAATGGCTAAAAAGAAACAACAGCTTGTATTGATTATCTTTTTGTCTTTGGAAAATTAAAAATGACTTGTATTTTAATCAAAGACATTTTCTCATACCACTATTTTGTGTTTTATTTTGATGTGCACGATGGGTAGGTGTTTGTAATTCGTAACAAGATTAACTTCTTAATGGCGATTAATGATGATCATTAACATCCCCTGGAATGAAAAGCTGTTGGTGTTTTTGTTGATCTCGCATAGGTGTTTAATTTTGATGAGATCTGCTGAATATGAAGGACACGGCATGTGATTCACATTATTTTCAGATTTATAAAACCAGTCAATGACCCCTACAGCCTTTTATGCAATCATTTGCATCTCTTTTATTTCTCCACTCATTTATTTAGGCTGCATATTATATTGTGAAATCAGGAAACTGAAATGCTATTATTATACCAAAAATACATAGTACATACATGTACATAGTAATGATTTAGATTTGGAAAGAATGCACACAGGAAATAAAAGGAGAGAGAAGACAGGAGGAAAGTGGATGACAGGAGTAAGAAGACAGTCAACAATATACAAGGTACATTTAAGCATAAAAGTTTAAAAGTCAATTGTTCAGTGAAGATATGATGGAGCTCTGTTGTATGTGTGTATGTGTGTGTGTGTGTTAGCAGGATGCTGTTGCTCCTGGCAGCCGGCCCGTACACTTCCACTGTCATAGCCAATCATTGTCAAGAAGACCACAGCTCCTCCACACACACACACACACACACACTTTCTTGGTCTCTCTAGTAATATGAAGGTCAGCTATGCAGTCACCCGTACCTGTTATTCTCTTTGCTTTCATATACACACGGAGTGAAAGACATGAACAAGCTGCAATAAAAATTGTGCATAGCAAGTCCTTGACTATGTTTGGCCGTTTCAACCTCAGGACTACAAACTCAGTGGTCCTGGACATAATTGAAAAATGTTTGCAAGCGTGTATTGAGTGTGTGTGTGTGTGTGTGTGTGTGTGTGTGTGTGTGTGTGTGTGTGTGTGTGTGTGTGTGTGTGTGTGTGTGTGTGCTCAGCCCAGAGAAAATTTTAAAAAAAAGAGCAGCAGTCTTTTTAAGCTGGAGTGGGAGCTCAAAATGTTGCATTGTGCACACAAATATAATATCTTCCCACATTCACACACATGCTGCAGTTGTGTAACAGTATAAAAATTTGGATGTGGGGATAGCGCTCAGATTTAAATGCAAAATAAATCAGCGAATGTACATAAAGGGTCGCGGTGGTTGCATTTTGAAAGCCGCAGTTTAGAGCACAACCATCGTTTCCAGCACAATAACAATATGATGACAAACTTTTAGTTACATTATTGTTCTACAAATTTCTGACCAGAACTACGAATTTCTGACCAGATTTTTGTTTTGTTTTTTTGAAATAAAAGGACACATAAAAAAAATAATAAAGTAAATCAAACACAGCTTACCCATAGATTCAACTTTAACACAAAGAAATAATCAGTTTTGAGTGACACTGTCAGTAATAATCTAGTGATTTATCTTTTAATCACAACTTTGTTCATGTCAATGACACAATCTACAATGCCTGCCAATGTTGTGTCAAAGTCTGTTCCCTAATCAAATAATGTTGCCGTCCTTTTCCACAGTGACGCCTATAGTGACCTTAATCTCCAGGATTGGGTGCATCACAATGTAATGTAGGTGACAACATATCAATGGGAAAAGGACTTCAACACAACAGAAAATAAAAATAGGTCAAATAAATGGAGAATAACCTGTCATTTAACCACACTGTTTCATCAGTTCTTTTAAATATGTCTTTAAAAATATCTTATGGCATTTTCAAACTCAGCTATAAAGTTCAAAATAAACTTAACAGTAATTTATTCCTAACAACCTCTTGGGGCCCACTCGCA
The DNA here is from genome assembly GCF_904848185.1 of Acanthopagrus latus. NCBI lineage: Eukaryota > Metazoa > Chordata > Actinopteri > Spariformes > Sparidae > Acanthopagrus > Acanthopagrus latus. The sequence goes on from NC_051042.1 coordinate 24,944,238, forward strand.
GTACTTCACAGCACACCAGGGAGCTGCAGCCTACATCTTTTGGAGTCACCAGAACTTGGACATTATAATCTTTGTAAAGGAATTTGTGGCAGAGCTGCTCAACCAGTCCAGTGTGCATGTCAAAGTGGCGAAGAGTGTATAATCTCTAATCACTAAGATGATATCAATTAATCAATTTCCTAATGGGATCATTTATACACCATGGTAACTATTCTGGTAATAAATGCAGAGGAATACGCAGGTTTACTATAAAGTAATAATGAATTAACAGGATGGTTGCATCAATGTGAAAGTATCCACTGTATCCATTTGGCAATAATAATAATAATAATAATAATAATAATAATAATAATAATAATAATAATAATAATAATAATAATAATAATGATGTAACCATGGGACAGTAAATCGCTCTGAATGTTGATTATATTACTTACATGTTATATTGTATCTGTGTCATATTGTGATATATATGGTACGGGATAACGACAAACAATGTTTCAGTATTTCAGCCAGATATATCTCATACTGATGGAGTGTTGCTGGGTTGCAAGGACGAGAATTTAAATGACCAGGACACATACATAGCTGGTGTGATTTTACACTCACCCACCATCCTATACAGTAGAGAGGGATTAAAAAATGTGGGTTGTATGAGCTTTCGGTTTGTGTGTGTGTGTGTGTGTGTGTGTGTGTGTGTGTGTGTGTGTGTGTGTGTGTGTGCGTGTGTGTGTATGTGAGTGTGTGTGCATGTGCACATGTCCTAGTTCTCAATCAAAAGGCATGTGCCAACAAGTGGAGCACTTACATAATGCTGTGGAGGAAGCTACAGTAAGGACAGAGGTGGTGTGTTTCCTAATGTATGTATACATTGTGTGTGTGTGTGTGTGTGTGTGTGTGTGTGTGTGTCTGCTTGCGTGTGTGTCAGATGATCATGACAGCTGCTATAGTAACCGCAGCACCAAAGGCCCAGCAGACTTCAACCCCGTCTGTTTCTGCTCATGCACCTTTTTTCTGCTTTTTATCTCTTTCACCCTCAGTTTCTTTCTCCTCCTCCCCCCTTTCCTCCTGTCTGTCAGCATAATTTCCTCGCTGTATTGGCACACTGAATTGATAATATTTGTTGAGCTCATAGGGGGAATTTTTGGTAGCTGCCCATGCAGCCATGAGTCTCTGTGTCTGCTCCGCTACACTGCGCACTCCGCTGGAGCAGGGATGAAATGGGTGTTAAGGCTGCTACAGCCTGTTGCAGCTAAAAAATCTGCTAGATATTTATTTTTATAAAAGAGTCAGTGAGACATACTGTTGAGGGGTTATTGTTACGGTTAGCCCGTGACTGCTAACACCCACTACTGCTGTAAACTAAAGTACCTTTAAAGCTGCTCTAAGATGTGATGGAGTTACTTGTTTTTTGTTCCTATAATATTCACATATATTTATGTTCATTTTATTGAAATAAGTTTTTACTGAGTCTTCATTCACTATGATAAAGGGCGGTAAATGTGAAGAAAACAGTGACTTCTTTCACTTCCTAAAGGAAAGCAGTTGTACACATTACAGTGTGTTTACAGGCCTTGGGGAGCTGATATATATCGCCTTTAATACCTGGTGCCTATGTTACTCACAATGCACCTTAGCCACTATGAATCCTCTGTCTGCGTTACAAATTTTAATCTTCATTTAATTTATTTTGTCTTGGTGGTTTGGTAATGTCGTGTATGACCTAGAGAATCTGTTAGCACTTATCTCTTTAAAGTCCTCATGAAGTCAAAATTGCTGTTTAAGAGTTTTTTTTTCATGTCTTGCTTCATATCTCACTTATACACCAGAATCAGGCAACAAAAGAGTTTCTTAACTAAACAGATCAATAATGTGGATGACTCATCCTGCACTCGGGGGCATATATCAACTATTTGTCCAATAAATGCTGTCTTTATACTATGACGCTGCTGTGGATGTATAGAATGAAGAACGTCTCCAGAGAAGTGTGTTGTTTGTGTCCGGACCTCACAGATTACTGTTCAAAAACACAACTTTATAACTTAAAATTCAGTGATGTGGGTGAAACTGGGTCATGTTTTAAGGAGAAAATATTTAGTGGTTTTCCCTCTGCTGCCCTCGGGCTGCTCTTGCCTGTGGACAGATAGCTTTAATTGTTGATAAGGTAACAGCTCACTAACGCACTGATAAACAAGCAGCTTCTCAATTAACAGTTCCGGACAAATTAAACCTAACAAATTGAGATTAGGTTGAAAGCATAAGTTCTTTATTGTAAAACCAGTAAAGTTTCATTAATGAATTGTTCTGCATGTCAACCACTGTGCTGCAAATTCAGGGACATTGATTATGCCACTTTTTTACATTATCACTGTGGGAAACACTGTTAAAAGTAGTTATACTGTTGTATTCTATCTGCTAAGCAAGTGGACCTTGTATTTATAATTTCTTTTTTATATCTTATAACTAAAAATGATTTAAAAGCATTCTGACCACAACAGCTCCATACGCTTCATATGCTAATCAATACTTTTCCACTGCAAAGCGGTAGATCAGTTAGAGAGTGTCTTACTGTGCCTCACATGGACCAATAATTCTCATCTCATCACAAGTGCCCACACCCAAAAAGTTGAAATGAAACCCTCCAGCTTAGAAAATCATTTTTACTGTCCACTGTTTTCAGCTAGACTCCAGGACACCTCTTGCAAAGCTGAATTCAACTCAGTGAACTATATCGGATGATAATCCCTCCCTTGCTAGCTACCTGCTGCTGTCAGGCTCATGAGTTGCAACCATAACTGGCAAAAAAAGGGGGAAAAAAGTATTGACTGCTGTCAAACGGTGCAGAAAGGAATAACATAAGAATCACTTGACAATATGCCTTCACATCTCATCACTGTGGGACAGATACAGGATAGATTAAAGTAGCACTGGTCTCTGTAAATCCATTTATTCATTTTCTACAGCCAGTTGCATATCTGTGGAGTCAGGAGTCGATGCCAGCATACACGGGCAAAATGCACGCATGCATGCAACACAATGAAAGGCTATCAGCCCATGACAGGATGAACATGGAAACATGGGCTCAAGAGAAAGAGAAAAAGGCAGAAGAGGAGGAGGAGGAGGAGGAGGTGAGGGTGCGTACAACACAGGGAGGACATGTAAAGTCTCATATCTGGAAGTGGAAGGCAGTGGAAGTGTCCACAGTGGTTCTCAATTTGAAAATACAATCTGTGTTGGCTGTGTTCAGGCGATTGGTCACCCAAAGCCATGTTAACAATGGTCTCAAGGCCCTGCACTGTAGTCTATTGGCGGAGGAGTTCCCAACTGGATTCCTCAGATTCACGCCCTTGACCGTGACACAGAATCTTCATCAGCTCTTGGTTTGCTCTAAGCTTAGAATAAATTAACATTATAGAAACAAAGACCAGACAGGCCACACTTAATGATTTCTGAATCTTGGCAGCAAAAGGAGCCCACTAACAACCGGGTCACTTGCCGACCTCCAAAATGCAGCAGCAACAACAAATTCTTACATCTTCCTGCACCAAAACAGACAATAATGTTCACATAAAAACCTGTTATCCTCACTGATTTCTACTGCGATGTGGTCAGAAATGTAAATATGGAGGACCACAAGTGTCACGGAAATAGTTATAAAGCATTTGACTAATTGCCTAATAAATATAGCCATTAACACAAATGTACTTATTGATGTATTAATAGACTAAATTGCAAAGTAATTCATTATTTGATATTTTAATGGGGAATACAAATAGGAATTATTAATAGAATTTCCAGATGAAACATTTATCCATCAATATGTAGTTCAAATTCAAAAGAGATTTACAAAAAACACATTTAAAAGTCAAAGAGTACATCATTTAAAAATGAATGAATTAGGTCATAAATTGATAATGGAATTTAAAAATCAATTTGAAAATAAAAAGACAAATAAATAGCTGGATTCACAAATTTAATTAAGAATACAAATTGTAATTGGGGATTTAAAATGACACCTTCAGTTTCTACCTGCATTTCCACTAACTTCTGCTTTTGCTTTTCTTATTTGCTATTCGATTTGTGTATTCATTAAGCTTCTCTCTCCTGATAGTCTCTCTATTTAGCCTTTCCGTGACACTTTGGTCCCTGAGCCAGTAAAATAAGTTAAAACAAAACAAATTAACCAATGTAACAAGCTCTCTGATTGGTTACTGTCATCTGCAGATATGTGACATGCCTGGATGTGGATTTGAAGCGAGCGCACTAGAGTCTTCCACCGACCAAGCTGACTAACTTCTGGCTCTTAACTTGAATGAGGTCAAAATAATTTAATCGTTGGGCTCTTCTAGACTTTCCAAGTGTTATTGGACAGAATGGCTCCAGTTACAGACCATTATTTCACAATGCTGGCTTATGGGAACAAGTGTTTTTGGGCTCGAGTGCATCACATGACAATGTTATGGCACAGTTAATGCCAGGCTATTAGGCCGCTTTTCGTAGTGGCCCAACATTAATATACATAACATAATTACATCGAAAAGAGATATTTTTACACCTCGCTAAACAGAGTAATATAACCAATTTGAGTTGATCACTTTTACCAAACAAAGACATAAAATCCAACTGAACAGTCACCTTTCTTCGCCCTTCCCGTCCGCACCTGTTGTTTCTTTCGTCCCCAGGATCACAGTCCTGGTCAAAGCCGCTCTAAATCAGCAATGGTCTCGGAGGCTGTGTTCATTCCCAGGCTCTTGGGCCAGCAAAAGAACGGCCATGGCCACTGTAATACGAGCCATGATTGTGGTGGGAATGGTAATTTTTCCATTTGATTTTCACTGGTAATCTAAAAAGTGATAATTATTCTTTCTGGGGTCTGCGCCAAACGAGCAAGTTCCCTTACACCTGGAGAGTATGATTTGTAGGCACCACACTGCTTAATTTAAAATGGTATGTTGTGATACATTCACACACACTCACATTTTTTACAGCTCTATTTTAAATTGTTCCAAAAAAATCTGAATTTGTATCCCTGCTTCTGCGGTACAGCAGAATAATGTTGGCTACTTAGCGCTCATATTACCTGAGGATCAAGGGAAGCAAATAAGGGCAGCCTGGGCATTCAGGCTGCCGCCGCTCTTCTAACAGGTGCTACATGCAGGACTGAAGACTTTATCATTCCCTAACAGGAGCTAGAATCAAGATTACAGGGAATAAAAAGGAACAGACTATAGAGGGGATAGAGAAGTTGTTTTTTTTTTTAAAAAAAGGCCAGTCTTTGGTCAAAATGTAATTCCAGGGATACAAGCGCTGGATAAAGCACCAGAGAACGGAGCTTCTGGGGCTGTGAGGGAAAAAGGACATTCACTTATAAATCTCAGTCTCTTCACATTCTATTACAGCGGACGGCCACACTATCACAAAACCCATGATCTGACACCTGTGTGTGTGTATGCGAGGTCATTATAACCTCCATAGCCTCCTGGGTATAACACCTGGCACCCACGATGGTGCATGCATGCGCGAGTGAGCGCACACACACAGACACCAACGTCTCTGAAAGGTGAAGGGATTGATTTTTACACAGAAAGCTCCAATACCGAGTTACTTATTAGACCTGCCAAGTGCTAATGTGCTGCTAACCTGGCTGAGGTGTTTCTGGTCCTGTTGACCTCGACGTCACTCTTCTCCCTCTGTCTTCAGGGTCTAGCATTTCCACTGTCTCCTCCGCCTGTTGTATGTACATGTATTTCACCACTTTACAGTAGTGGAATATATGCTGTTACGCAATTAGCCTTGAAAAGGTAACTGAATTCTGCTAAAGTTACAGGAAAAAACTATGAATCACATTTTTCCAATACACTGCAAAGTAGCCTATGTAGAGATGGGGATTATTATCAGGATTCCAATTTCAAACAAGGCGACCGACTCTCACACATCGACTGTGAGAGGACACTGACAGCGAACAGAGAGGTGAGAGCCGGCAGCTCCTCTGGCAGCAGCGTCTCTCCCAAGGGGATGCGCTCTGTCACTCTCTGAAACTTTCTTGTGATTTCCGAAAAAAGTGGAGGTTTGGGCTCCTGATTTGATGTCTGGAGGTCGGCCGGTGTGCCGATCAACCAAACTTGTGTGTCACCGACTACAGAAGTGATTACTTTAACACAAACCCCTGCTTCGGATAATGTCACAGGATACCTACATGTGAAATGCAGCGACTTCATCATCATCATCATCATCATCATCAACGGCATCAACAGCATCAACAGCAGCATCAACGTTTTAATCAGTCCAAATGCCTTCAAAGCCAACACTTTGTACTTTATGTTGAGTGCTGACCAGTTTCTCAGTCATACAGGGTTTGCTTTATGAAAGTGCTAAACTCATTGTGATTCGCTTGAGGTTTCTTTAATCTTAAATGCTTTTATAGTTCTAATGGACTGGTTGGTGGGGGGTCCCTAATGACTGACATGAGAGCCGGGTGTGTCTGTGACTGACACGAGATCTCAACGACTATAAATTCGTTAACAACCCTAGAAAGGTCCAATTTCCAGGGACTCCCCACCAGTTTGTTTAAGCAACTTCCAAGACCCTCAACTCTGGCCGCTTTGGTTAAGCACTTACATAAAGCTTGCCAACATGCCAAACTAAGACCGAGAACACCTTGAACATGATATCGACTAAAAAATCAGCACATTTCCATTTAAACTGTGCATGTTAGGATGCTAACGCTAGCCTTCAGCTCAAAAGATTGCTGTCCCTACGTAAGAATCGGACCCTGGTTTCACTCAGCCTTTGTATTTACTTCACCCAAAACACACAGACAGTATTCACATCGTCTCAGCTTCCAGTTGTATGGTACATTTGGTTGGTTATTTGTCAAGAAACAAAACAGTGTGTGTGTGTGTGTGTGTGTGTGTGTGTGTGTGTGTGTGTGTGTGTGTGTGTGTGTGTGTGTGTGTGTGCGAGTGAGTGGTTCAAAACTGTTCTGCTAACTTGCTGCCATGTTGAATATCCACCATCATACGCCGCCTTGGTTCAGACAAGCCGAGAGAGAAAACGGCAGCGGAGGGAAGCAAAGACATGGGCACGAAAAAGACAGTGAACCAGGGAGTGGAAGATGAGAGGAGACTCAGGAGGCATTCGCCCCGACAGGAATCCTGAATTTTCCATTTCCTTGTGGCAGACTCACAAACACGCGTATGCACAAAGAAAGAAGGAGAGGGGAAGTGATTCAGTCACGCTGCCAACTGCGGACGATGCCAAAATGATAATCATGCCCGGATCCCTGCCATGATTCCAAAAATCTATTGCCTTTTCCCATTTTAGGCGATTGGCCAATACAATAAGTACATAATAGCATTTCAGTGTTTCCCCAAGATATGGTTTTTGGCAGTGTGAAAAGGCCCCTGAAACAGCATTTAGATGTGATACTAAAAGTCTCCATTGAAACCAATAATAATGAAATTCTGTGACAGCAAACCACGTGGTGATAAAGTTCTCCCGTTAAATCGACCCCCGCCTGCCAAAGATTAAAACCCGACACAGCGAGGGCTCTAATCTGCGATGATATCAAGAGACAGATGTTGGAGCCCCTTTCCCTGATAATGACTTACAGACTGGCTCACTCTTGTTTACAGTTTTTCACAGTCACTTAAAGCCTCCCCAGACGACTTGATATCAGCCCGATAATGGGCCCCAATCAGATCGACATCAGGGAATTTGAGCTCCATCCGCATTTCATCCACTGCTGTGTGACGCAGTGGGAGACAACTAGAGTAGCCTATGGAACACGTACGGAGATAAATGTGTAGGGGACAATCCCATCCATCTTTTGCCCCATTTTGAGATAACTCTGAGCACAAACTTGATTGCGGCACATCATGAGTTCAATGGTATTGATGAATCACAGCACAGCCTGCTGACTGCGCTGTAAAAGTTGGCAGCTCTGGACCGTCCACTCTGTGGAAAAGTTTACCCTTCACCGTCAATTGTTCTCCGGCTATCAATACTTTTAAATGCACAGTACGTGATTTCTGCTGCTAAGTCACAACAATGACAAACAAAAGACGTAGTTTCATTACTGAAAATCTTCACAATAAAGCAAAAAGGAGAGGAGGTTAGAGTGAACGGATCTGAAGACAGGGAACAGGAGAGTAAACAAGAGGGGGGCACAGAGGTGAAAAAACCATGACAGAGACAACGAAGAGAAAGAGGTTTTGTGCCATCTGCTTCATCCAGGTCGCCATGACTGTGTGAGAATGAATGGCAGAGTCTTACTTTGCCTGTCTCTTCCCCCTTTTTTATTCACTCCTTTGTCCATACTTCTTGTAGGAGGCAGAGGTTTTAAAGATAAAACAAACGCGGTCAGTCCATCGGTGTGTTCGTGTCTGCGTGAGACGGAGAGCATGTGGGCAATCAAGCTAGTGCAAATGTGAGCATGTTACAAAGTGTCTCCCCGTCTCGTTCACTCCGATACCAAATCAGTTTAATAAAGCATCAGTGAAGCCCATCTGTCACCCAAAGCCCTCGCACACTACCCTGAGATCACGGAGATGATAAAGGAAAAAAAAATCAAGTGAAGTATGTAGGTAAGGTAAGTAAATGACGATGATGAAATGATGAATGATGACAGTAGAACGACGCTGTGATTTTATAAAGTTTCATGTCTCTTTTGTTCTCTTTCTCCATGAAAAGGAGTCGGAAAGATTGCCAAGCCGTCTTTGTCACGGGGATATGAGAAACCAGCAAGAAAAGCGTACTGAAAGGGGGCCACCAGAGCTGTCACATTTCAAAATAGTACTGATAGCAGCTCCTTATTAATTAATCAATCAAAACAGTTTTTTCTTAATTAGCGGATGATATATCTCATATTTTTTAATTTCGTACTGCAGTATTATTTCCTTTAAGCCCACGGCGTGCTATCATCGGGGATGGACTTTGCATTCCCACAGTATTTCTTATCACAAAGTAATTGTCTAAATGTCACCACTTTGTATTATGGCTGGTGGATAAAAGCCCTGTTTCGTGGTAATAATTAGCTCCCATGTGTTATGTTGATGGAGTGTGATGTCCTTGCAGGTAACTTTCTGAAAAACAACCGAGTAACCTGCAACAGTCTTAACAGTCTTGGTGGGTTTTGTCAGGGATCTCTCCACGGGGCGGCGGGTTACAGTACCTCTCCACATTAATGTAAAATATACATAACACTGCACAGAAAGCTCACCAAGTCAAATTCCTGAGAACTTTTTCTGTAATGGCAAAGTTAATCTGGGTCAAAACCTATAACTTATTGCTCATAAAGCAGCTACAAGGAGCAACAAGGTTCATAGAGAAGTTTGAGGTAAAACAGAATATGAAGCTACACAATGAACAGCTGAACACACTGTCCAACATTCAGCACCACGGACAGCGACAGCCAGGTCAGTTTACAGAGCACATGAGCGCTGACGGACGCAGAATATTGTCATGTGCAAACTCATTTACACCTACACACTTGTCAGGGCCAATGTCACAAGCCATTGAACTAAAAAACAAGTGTTGCAATCTTTAGTCATAGTCTTCGACAGGAGTCTGCTTTTCTGTGTGCGAGCTGACAATAAAACAACCATTTTGTGAAGGAAACTTCACAACAAAATTCCACTTCCTGTTAATGATAACAAGGGAGGATTCAGAAGCCACACCAGATCACTGCAAACATCCATTTGAGTCAAACTATACAGGACTGTAAAGGTCCCATATTAAACTGTTTTTCATCAATTTCACACAGCTGTCAGAGGTCCAACAACACTGTATTCAAAATGAATTGGCTCAAACCCATCTGTGGTCCTGAATTTCAGCTGTCTAAAATTCACTCAAGTGAGCTCTCCTGACAGCAGGCTGTTTCTGTGCTTGCACCTTTAAATGCTAATAACTTCCATCCATCAACACCTGTTTGCCTGCTACACGCCACTCTGAGAAAGATGATGCCTTTTAAGCTAGCGGTAGCATGCGCTAAAGTTATGGTAGATGTATATATATATGTATGCTATGGCTCACAGAGATGCTGTCTTTCAACCAAACCAGTTTGACCCAGGATCGGACCCAGAAGGAGAGGCTCCTGAAGAAGTACAGACTCTGCAGTTGCAGCAGGACATTTCAGAATGGTTAGTGTGTCTAAATAATGTTAGTTTGTTCGTATGTGTTGTTACAGTTACTGCCAGGTAGCTAATGGCTAACAGATAGCGAAAGCTGTGTTTGTCTCCAACACAGTCTCCAAACTCTTGGACACTGTTCGTACAGTCTCTTGCACGTTTCTAGATTTTATACTGTGACAACCAAGCTCCCTCCTAATATTATTAACTTCAAACTCGCTTCAAATGCCATTACATATCAGACAGAAGCGGAGCTAACTAGTTAGCAGTTTCTAGCTGATTTCATCATACTCTTAGGCAACTGTAACTACTATCAAACCTTGGCAACACTTACCTGTGGCTCAGGTGCAGTTGCTGGGTCCGGTATGGTTGGTTCTGATCCTTTTACGAGGGTCAGTGTTGAGACAAAGCCATCTTTGTACTGACCCTCGTTACTGAAGCAGTCCGATGTGAAGTGGTTAGCACACACATACAAGCTAACACGAACTGTAGCCGGCAGTTGTCATTAAAAATGAAACGCAACCACTGTCTCTTCTGTTGATCTGTAGAACAACAACAGAACAATTTGTGTGTCTAACTCTGAGCGACAACACTGTTGAACACTGCTAGCTTACCGCTTTACACACCAAACTTCACCTCTCGGATATCTCCTGTCACCGCGCAGAGGAGGTCGGCCTATGAAAATGACTCGTTACGTAACGACAGGAGCAGAATCTGAACAGCCTGTAGGAGCGCTGTTTTACCAGTGGGTGGGCTGCAGAGACCATGCAGGAATCGGCTTGCTTTCCTCATTCTGGGAGTTGGCAGGCTCAGGGAGGACCAGTTTATATATGTAGAGACCAGTTTATTTTCCAGTAAAATAAACCCCTTCCTCTTCTTTGTACTCTAAAACATTACATTGCGCAGCAAAAAATACACAAAAAAAACAAAACAAAAACAAAACAAAACATGGCTGTCAACGACGCTTACAACAATGTATGAACCAGTGAGGCTGTAGTGTTTGTGGTAGCTAAGACTGGAGTGTTTGCTGTTCATGCCAGTAAACAACTATAACGTGCAAATAAGATATCGTCATTGTAGAGCCTGACTAAAGTATTCCACATTCAAATCTCTCACTTCAAAGCCAGCATTGAAAGTCCCAGTGAATACGGTCCATATGTGAACATTTTAACATCTCTAACTTGTGAATGTCTACTTAGTGGAAACATGCTTACAGGTGAATAAGTTGGCAGGACAAATACATTTTACTCGAGTGTGGACACCACTGACGCTTCCTGCTCAGTGTCCCCTTCTTACCTCTGTTATCCACGTGTCTATCCCTGCTTCCCCTCGGTTCTCCTTCCTCTATCAGAAGAGACAAACACTTTTATGTGAGGGATGTTGTCTCAAAGCACTGTTGGTCGCCACTTTGTAAAATGAAGCCTGCAGCCACCCGTGTTAATACTGATGTGACATCTTGCTTGTGAATGGGGATAATTATGTTTCCTCCAGCTGAGCTGAGGCATTTCTGCATTTCCTCAAAACTCCTCATTGATCTGGAGAAAAGCTGCGTTCTTCCAAATGTGGTATTTATTTTTTCTCTATCTCCTATTCAAGAGCTTTGCTGAGACAACAGGACCCCTTTAAACGACTGCAATGTGAATATGTTACATGGATGTTTGATAGACTGGCAGGTCAGTGGGGTGGAAGGAAGTATTAAAGCTACTCAAAGAGACAATATCGCTTCAGCTCTGTTCTGACCTTATATCAAGATTGGCTTTTATTTCGTTTCAGTTATTCTTTATGTCACTATCCTCTCATTTATTTGAATTTACTTGCTTTTCATGTCTTCCACTTCCGTCTCCTTGTTAAAGCCTTGGAATGTTTCATCACGAATCCTCCAGTGAACCCGCCTGTAACCTCGTTTTGTAAGGTGCTGTATAAATAAAGCTTCAGCTGTTACAAGTCATCATTCTGCCCCGGTGTTTCCAACCAGTCACACGCTCGCGGATTTCTCCCTTCGCTGCTCTGGCTCGCTCCTTTTTATATGAGTCACTGATGGAATCTCTTTACTTGCGTGTATTGCGTGTTTTCAGTTTTTTCTCTGCGATCTGATTTGATGGTCCCAGACGGCTCCGGCTAACCTGTGTAACCATGGGAACACACTGGTAAAGTTGACAGTCCAGACAAGAAAACCAACTTTCACCCACAAGTCCAAAATTCTACATAAAAAAGAAGAAATAATAAAAAAGGAAGTCTAACCATGGTGTGCATGTAGGGATGGAGATATCATTGTAGGCGGCTTCAAACACTTTTTTCTTTTTTCTTTTTTTTAACTGTACTAAAGCAGATTTTTCAGATATCAGTACTTTAAGTTTTGGACAACTTTTTTACTATTACTCCCTTCATTTTGACATAAGATCTGTACTTTCTAATCCTCACCTTTTCCAAGACAGGCTTGTTTCTTTAGCTCCAACACATTTGAGGGGCATTATTCATCATTTGTATTTTGGATCATTGCATGCTGCCTTCCCAAAATCACGAGACTGATGTCAGCCTCTTTGTGCATATCATCCATGGCTGATGTAGCCAGGACAGAATAAGACAGTGAGGGAGGATGACAGGAAGAAAAAACGTGTTAGTGTCTTGTACCTGCAGTTAGCTTTTCACTTTGAGTATGTTTCAGATTTTACTTGTGTAAAGAAGCTGAATAAGTCTCTTTTTCTATCTTTACTTCTACCTGAACATACAATGTGTGAACTTTTGCCACTTCTGCTATTCCACAAAATTGTATCATGTGAGATAATCCACACCGACCCCCAAAGTTACTGTCAGGTTCGTCACATTGTTTGCTCTCAGTAACTGAAAGACTTAGTGTAAACAATGCAGAGCCAGACTCTGTTACTATGCAATAGATTGTCTTTATTTAGTGTCAGGATTACGGTGCTCCTCACTGTTTAGTGAACCTGTATATCCTGTCTCACGACTGGGGTCATTTGTGAACAGGCCAGCAGTCTGTTGGAGGGTTACACCAACAATAACATAAACTCACCTGACCAGTATATATTTAGACTGTGCGGGGGAAAACTGGGGCACCTGGAAGAAAAGGGAAGAAATCATGCACACCCAGGACTGAGACACTAGGCTGACTCATTCAACCCAAACAGAATAGTACTCAGGACTAGTTCATCAAACAGAAACATTGTTACTGCAGAGAAGTTATTGTATCAAAAACTTTATTCTCAAATAATGTTCTCAAAATAGCTGATAGATAAACTGTGAGTCTCTTTAACAGCAGGTTGTGAGGCTGCATTTACATACAGTAGCCTATCTGTTGTTCACTATTCATAAACACTTCATGTTGTTTATCTCAAACGATATCATGGACAGACTGCGAAGTGTCACTTTCCATCCTTTAATTCAAAAGTCTTGTATCACCAGTCAATATAGGAGCCTCCGAAAACTTTGCCCATTTGCTAATGCTGCTGCTAGAGCCTAAATTTACCACGATTTTCATTTTTCCACTCAAAACCCTTGGATGTCTGAGCCAGGAGGAACAGACTCCTCCTGGCTCAGACAGACATGAGGTCAGATTTTGGGCCATAAAGGGGTAAAGTCATCCAAAATCTTTTGTGCCTGTGGAAGTCGTCCCTCTCCCAGATATAGACATTAGGATCAGCCACACAAGGGCTGCTGTTACACAAGAAACACCATCTTTTAAAGGAAGTGTCATTTTCAACCCCATCCACGATCACTATTGATGACATTACAACACTAAACATCTGGTGTTTGTTATGTTCCATGTATGTGTGCAACTTGAAATCTTTTTTTTTTTCTTTCTTTTTTTAAAAGGAACGTAAACAAGATATTTTAATGTGAGAAATTGTCAATGCTCAGGCGTCTCTCAGGGCACAGCTGCCGAGTAAGAAGCCGCCTTAAATTGATGTAACATTACATAATGGACTATTTTTTTTCTGGATGCTCACTTGAAAAAATGTTGAAGATCAGAAGACACATATTCTGTAGAGGAGTTGGAACTGACACGTCGTTTTATAAGACTTAAGTGTTTTAGATTGTGAATAGCAAATGTTTTCACAGGTGTGACCCCAGAGATAAGTGTCTCTGCGGCATGGAGAGAATTAACTCCGGGTCCCTGCGAGGTTTCCTGTTCCTGTATAAAAGCAGCCGTAATGGACAAAAGAGATTATATGACATTTTTGATATTTGATACTCAGTTTGAACCATAGATTTTTACATGGCGTGTAACAGTAAAAACATTGACTTTAATGAACAAGATTTCGTTGTACCTACATCATTAATCATAAAAAGTACAGCATGTTTAATAATTTGTTTGTTTGTTTTGTTTTTTTACAAATTCTCCATAAAAAATAGATTTCTGTACAAAAAATTTTTTTTCTTTTGCACCTACTTCAAGTTCAGCAGCACATGATGATGATGATGGCGAGAGGTGACGGTGGCGAGAATGGCGGCGACTGTGATGCTTAAAAACACGAAAACATCAACGATGACTGTGGCATATCTCTGTGCCATTTGGAACAAAAATAAAATGATATCTTCAGTTCACATTTATAAGCAATATGTGTTGCTGAGAACGTGTCACCGTAACGTGTGAATATGCCGCTAATATCTGTGGTGTCCCAGTCTACAAGCTGCCATGTGCCGAAATGACAATTATTCATCGTTTGCACTGATCGGTGAAGCGGGGCTGTAGTCAGCTCACGCTCAGCTCAGACACACAAGGTTGTAGATTTTTCTACAAAGCTGTACTGCTGAACGAATGACATGAGAAGTTTGTCCTATCCAGACTATGGAGAAGAAGGTGAAACAAAGCCCCTGAATACAGAATGTCTAAATTCGATTACCCTACACACTGAAACCTGAAGCAGCCCAGATATACTGGATGTGTGTATGACACACACACGCACGTGAAGGTAAGATTTCCATCTGGCCATACAGATCAAGCAGATAAATATCTATCTATAGGTCTGTATGGCTGCTGAGCCACATATGAACAAATGTCTGATGCAGTTTCTCTCCAAACACAAGTTTACTGCCACCACCCTGCAGTCCTCTGTGGGTGTATCTGCACCAGTGATTAGACCCCATCTTGATGTAATTTAGATGCATCTCATATCTGCATTAAATCTTTTCTGTATTTAAGAGTCCACAGAGGGGAAGAAAAATAAATTAAAAAAAAAAATCTGCCATGCTACACTATGTGGAGAGGCAATGTGTGACATTTACAACTTTAGCTGGGATTTTTCAAGCTTGCGGCAATCTGGGCCCCTTTGTCTCAATGAGGACTGCTGACAATACCACTTTAGAGAAAGTGAGGGACGAATATGGAAACTTCTCCTCAAACTGTGCAAACTCTCAGAAGCTGAAACAACCTTGGCATTTTAAAATTTAGAGGGTAGTTTTATCATTTTTTTTTCAACCTGTAGCCAGCTGTCGCACTTTAAAAACAGTGGGGACTGCTGACGGCGCCAAATGAAGGACAAATGTGGAAACTTCGAGACAAATTATTTTTCAGAAAGTAATGAGTGAAGAGAGAATCATCAAACTTTTTGTGATGTGTCAGAGAATGTGTCATTATAAGAGGAAAAAAGTGCATCTCACTTTCAAATGTTGACTCAGAAGAGACTTGTACTGCTATAAATCACTGTTCCACTCTGTATCAGCATATACAGAATGTGCAGCCTCCATGTTGTCGTTCCCCCATTTTTTTTTCCCAACAGATATAAACAAAAGAGATATACCAAACAAGATGATGTCATTGCACCAGTCGGGTCCTTTGTTAGAAAATTTGCAACACTGAGGAAGCCGAAAGTGATTGGACATGACAGGACATGATCTTACAGTGACCAACAGTTCACTGTCAGATCATGCCCAGTCATGTCTGATTAAATGCTCTTAATCAGGGTTCTTAGGCCTCCTATTTTTCAGTATTTGTATGTTGGAGGAAATACAGGAGATTGGATAGAGGAGTGACTTTCTAGCACATTAAATCATTTGCATGCCTTTCAATTAAATTAATATCCCTATCATTAGTTCAACCGCAGTCTCCTTTTTGAGTACTACTTCTCTGACCTTGGAGACTTTTCTGTTGAAACAGATTTTTTTAATGGATTGAATCAAAAAATGTAATATTTAAGTTGTTTAAGAGTAATCTAGTGTATTAGTTTTCAAACTATATTCACAGCCCTAAACTGAAACACAAACTAGACTCCTAATAAGACTCTAGTAAGATTTTGTCAGAGGATCCTCCATCTGATAAGCATCTTTTTTTCAGATGTATTACTACATTAAGTTTATTAAACACATTATCAACATACATTCTTTCATTGTGTTACTTATGGCACACTAATCTGGCGATCTAGGGCTGTGTTGACTCTGACTTTGTCTACACCTCCACCTTGATACACCATATCTGAGTCAAGCACTCTGCACTTCTTCAATTTTCTGCAGGTATACAAGATCTGAAATCTAACCGCTGCAGCACCACTCTGATCTTTACATGCCCGAGCAAACAGGGAAATCGGAAAAGGGAGAAAAGGCAGAGTGTAGAAGTTCTTGTTTGGGCACACTGGAAGATCAGATGTGTGCCATTAATTGTTAAAAATGAGACCTTTTATTACGCCTGTGGAAACCTTTGCAGCCTCTAATTTGCAGGTGCTATTATGCTCTCTTGACTCCATAGGAAGTCTCAGCTGAATTAATTAAATCAATTAAAACTGAGTCACTGGGTGCACTCCAGCAATAAAAGGAGAGGAGGCTCACTATCTCGTGAGCAGATGCTCAGCTGTTGTTTACAGATGTCTAGTTTATTTCTGTGAAGAGATTTTAAATATGTCATCTATTTTGACGTATTCTGTAACTACTGTCGGTATTATAGCCTGTACAGACATCTGCATATCTTTATTGTGTATGTGTTTCTGGCTGAGTGTCCATGACCCTGACACTGTGAGGCTGTGAATGACAGGCTAACAATGGATATGATAATAGCAGCAAAATCCCGTATTCAAGCTTCCGAACATAATCACTACTGTTTCAGGACATTTCATTTGCGACCTTCAGGTTTTGGAGTAGACTGATTTTCAATTAAGTGAGCTGAAAGTGTAAATAGAAACCACAGTTTTCTTGTTAATTCACTCCCAGTTACTCCACAATAGTTAGATGTGACAATCTTCTCATGCCAAATGTTTCTTTCTCTCTTTCAGTATTTAAGTTCTGGGCTACATCCACTGCAAATTGAGTCTCCAGCTGGAACATAGCATGTGTCATATAATGTGTTTCATGGACTAAATCAATTACATTTTCATTTTTTGACACCCACCATTTGATATCATATGTGTAAAAGAATGGATTTGTGATGTATTGTTTGTAGGTATGACAGATTGATGGACTGAGACTGGATCTTTGAAAACATGTGGAACATAAATGACAATTCATTTGGACAATAAAATCCATGCAGGTTAAAGCAAATGCCTGAAGTGTAAACCTAATGCTAGAATGTGTGTGCGTGGAGCGTGAATAAACAAACAAGAAACAGGCCTGAAGACACACACTGAAAGCAGTTACATCTGTGAACTAAACCGAGTGCAGCATCTTTCAAAAAATAAAAATATTTTTGAGAGGACACTGCGCGAAATAACAAGCTTGGCAAGTGATTCGAAACAGGTGAATTTTCTTGGATCCGGCAGACTCATGGGTGTTAGCGCATTTTGACTTCAATCACCAGGAAATAAGCTGAATGCAAGGTCGCACTCGCTAAGCTTGTGTATTTGTTGCAGTGAGGTTCCAGCATTTATAAGCAGGATGTAACTTACTCTCTGCACACGAGGTATTTCTCAAACAATGGAGGGGCTCCATGGGGCGATAACTGTTGACAACAGTAATTGTGCATGTTGTCTTCATACTGTATCAGTTTGTCCTCTGCCCTAAATGACCGATTCTCCAACAGATCACATGTACGCTGTGAGCTCTTTAAAAGAGGTGTGTTGAAACAGAGTCATGGGCATCAGATGGGTTGTAAGATGATGCGTGATAATGTGAGCAGTCGTGGAAACACAACACATCTTTTTAAAGAGAGTCAGAGAATCTGTCACATGTTGTTTCTGAAAGCTTACACTGTCTACTATTACACATGACCAAGAAAGAAAAATGAGCCCATACTGAAATACTGTTTAATATTTGTGTACTATTTAGTACGCGTTTAAAAGAACTATACAGTATCTCAGAAAATTATATTGAAGTTTAATGGCTGAAAATAAAACCAGCAGCATGGCACCAGTGTTTCAGATGGACCACACTACATTTTATGGATGTGAGCCTTTCTGTATATATTTTACAGTAATGGCAGTAGTCAGTATGATCTTTCAGAAACAGCCACTGCTCCAACAATGGCAAAAAAGTGGTGTCATTATGCGACACTAGAAGCTTGGAGGTCCACAGGTAAACTGATCCCAACTATCTGGTTGGCTCGTATGTAGTCATGGCAACAGAAGAAACAACGGTATAGCATGTGGTCACACCTTCTGCTAACAGGGAGCGTGAAATATAAATGTGTATATACAAACACTCTGTAACCCTGTATTTATTTAGTCATTTTGTTGTCTTTTTAAAGATAGAAGTTTTTGAATAAAATTCTCTTTTTTGTATGACTCATTTTTCAAACCCACTTCAGACCCAAAAATTATTCATTTTTTTCATAACCCAGTCAGAAAAACACACTAGTGCAAAATTTGTGCGGTTTAAGAGTTTATATAAAGTTTATATTTTGGGGTCCCCAGCAGCAGTGGTTTGGGAAGTCCCATGGGGCCACTGGGTTTTTTGAACATGGACTCTGTTCATCAATATCTTCACTGAAGAAAAATGCCAGTAGAGACAATCAGAGACAACTATATGCCTCTGTTTTCATAGCAACCTGTCCTTGTCTTTCTTTTCCAGCACGACTGACAGAGGTGTCTTTCCCTCCATTTGTCTGTGTCCGTCTGTCTAATATCTGTCTGTTAATCTGTTTGTTGATCTACTTCCGATTGTGTGGCTGGAGAGTATGCTGTAGTAAAAAAAGAAAAAAGAAAAAAAAGAAAAAGAAAAGAAATCAGTCATAACTTGACTGATAATCCCGACCGCAGCTTTGAGAAGACAAATCACTTCCTGGATTTGGCCACAGCTGATTGCAGCAGTCGATGATCTTGACAGCTTATTGCCTCCAGGCTTCCACTTGTTCAGCCACCAAGCACAGATTCCTGGCTAGTCCAAGAACAAGAATCAGTTGTCTGACTCTTTGATTGTATCAGACAGGCCTCTGGAAAACCAGTCCATTGTGTACACCGGCCCGGCAACTCAATTGGTTTTCTGGTTCAGCATAGTCTGCTGAGTGCTAGTGTGGAATATTGTATATAGCACTGATTTTAAGTGTGTAGTAATTCTATAGAATATTTGAAATTATCCAAAACTTGTCTAGAACTAGTTCAAATGTTCTTCTACTGGCCAGGGGAAAATATCATTTGCAAATTCTTGATTTGGCATGTTTTAGCCTAATCATTTGCCAAATACTGTTAGTAGACATTGTCATAAAAGGCAATACAGTAAGTGGCAAGGACAATCACAGGAACTTATCTGGAAATCCAACAACTCAACTCATCTGATTCTGTGATTTTCTCCTCTATTAAACCATCCTCATTCTCCAAGTAAGCTAAAACATTTTAAACTTATCTGCAACTGTTATTTGACCGTGACGTGGATAATTTTCTTTAAAGGAATTGGTCCGGTTGAAACTGTCACTGCATTTGGTTGACATCTTTACACCAGTCTGTACAGTCAGACTGTGTAAGCTGTCAGAGAGTTCAGTCCTGTCAAGTCCAGCGTGATGGAAATCCAGTGGGAGGTTTTTGGTCCAGCACCGATGATGGTTCTTCGTGTTGACATGTCTGAACCATCCAATCAGTATTTGATATCTTGAGGGGATTCGAGGGTGGAATAGTCTATGTGCTTCCCCTGAGGGTAAAACCTAGCATTGGTTGAACCCATGTCTGGCCTGCAGCAGGGGAGTTAGTTAGCCTATACCACTGTGCAAATTTGGCGTGGGGTATGGGGTTAGGTTGGGCAAACCACTACTGGCGGGTTTTTAAAGTGGCCGTGCGACTTTGGCCCTTCATAAGTTGGTGGGATCGAATTTTGCAGAAGTTGCACTGACAGCATGGTTTGGAAGAAGTTCAATTAGTTGTACCATCGTTCTGTGTTTTTTCGAGCCACATTGCCGTAGAAGAATTCTGGTCTCAGCATTGATCTCCTGAACAACAACATGTCGTCATTGTCTACTCCCTTGTTCACTGGTTCCAACTTTGCACTTTCAGACTACCAGAAGAGGTGATGACCATGGTCACGTAGGAGGTGGAGCAGAGCTGCATTACTGTGCATATTATGCTGATGGAGGACCAGCATATTACAACACAGGCTGCTCACAGTGACGAGTCCAGATCTTAAGCTTGTTCTTTCTTCTCTGTTTGGTGAAACCACACCGCAGACTGCGACAGGGAGGTTGGACTGAACCACTGTATAGGTTGTGGCAAGTTTGTTGGACTATACCACAGTGCAGACTGTATTAAGTGTGGTATCGAATCGAACCGCTTTAGCCTCAGTGGGCTTCATGTTGGTGTCGTACATTGGGTTTTCAAATGACGCCTGGCCATTGGAGCTCTCATGGCCGACATAGCCATTGAACTGGACCTTGGGACGTGTCCTGAAAAACACAAGAAGGAATGATAATGTTCATGGCAGATATTTGGTTTCACAAAGATATCATTTTAAAACTAAAAGGTAATCACATTACAACCAAATGAGTGCAGGCTTTTAAACACTAAATGACAAATAACCACAGACTTATAGACAGTTTAGTCAAGCAAGATTAAGTTGCTTATATTTGTCACCAAGGACACAAAATGATATGGTTAGTCATCTTACAGTGACACAAACTACAGCAAGTAGGTGATTGGTTGTATTTTTTAACATGGATGATGACCCTAACCCTAAATAAAAAAAAAGTAAATCTGTAGTCATGTCTTCCCTTAAATATCTTGTGTCAGAGGTGGTTTGGTCTGGGGGTATATTTTTAGCAGCACAGACGCTACTGAATAATCATAGAAATATTATAGGAATACTACATGAGTCAGTGTGTGTCTCTGTGATCCTCTCGCTCCCCCATCCACTATGTGTTGCTACCTGTCACTTTGATCATGAAGGTGATACTACTCTACAGGGGAAAAAAGGTGCAATTACAAATCCATCTACTACTTCACCATTATGGACTATGAACAGCGTCATTGATTTTAACGTCTATCTCATACCAACCTCAGTAAGAGTAAAAATCAATTAATCAGGCAGATTGAACTAAAATATCAGCTAAATAACCCCTCTGCACACACTCTGCTACTAGAAGATGGAGTGGGAGGATGGCAGGTTAACAAGAGGGATATATTTTGGTCATTTTGATATCACTCCTTACACAACTAATATTGACTACTGATGATAGCATGTGCTAAATCCTGTCATAATTTATCTTTATATGCAAAATGGGTACTGCTGAGCCAAGTAAGAAACTACACAAGTCTGCACTATTATATAGTGATTAGCTCAGCTGCTTGATCTTCTGGGACAACGACTGTCAGATGTAATGGCAATGAGCCCAAGTTAAAGATCCAGATACATTTCTATGTTATTATGTAAAGTTGGTGAATGAAACCAGAGCCAAAGGGAATATTCAATTCGAAATTGTCAGGCCAGAATCACATTTTCTTTGCCGCTGTTTTGCCCACAAGTCTTTAAAATTGCCCTTACGAAGCTTTAAGTTTACAGCTTTCAGCTGACTGCAGGATGACACAACTTATTTGAATCGAAGTGAAAAGCTGGCATTTTTATATTTGTGTAAAAAGTTAAAATATTTTTTTTTAAAAAGGCCAGTCTGCATATACCTGCTTGTAATTCACGTTGGATGTCCTATTTGAGATGACCAATTTAAAAAGCACAGGTGTTCATGGGAAATTAAGAATGCATAAGTTCAACAATTAGTAACCATCAGAATGTCCGTGTTCTACACTTCAATTTTGAAAGTTGACTTTACTTTTATAAAGTCAGGAACTGATTAGAAGAATGGCAGACTATTTAATTTAATTTAAAACTTTAAATTAATAGTAATAGGTTTCCTCATTATTTTTAAGTTATATAACTTTCTTTACATCATAATTCAAACAAATGTCTAGTCAAAAAAGTAAAGTTAAATAAAGACTTCCCTAACCCTGTAGCTGTCTCGTTAGACATGCTCCTTGGCAGTTTTACCCCTGAGATTAAAGGCCAAAAGTTAGTAAGAGCGTGTTTCTAGTAAAAAATCTACAAATTGCAGGGAAAATTATGGCAAGAGCGAGAACATGAACCATAACAACTGCCTGCTTCACTGGTTCAGCTGCACAGTGCCCTTCTGCTACTCTAATGTTAGTGTGTCTACATACGTGCTACCTGCCATCATCCTGAAAATGCTACCCAACGGTTTCATTGCAAAAGAATATATTATTACTCCATTTGCCTGAAAGAGGATTTTAAGAAATATACTGCAGGGGTTCAAACAGACACACAGTGAAATATAACTCCCCTCTCCTAATTCATCTGTTTGTCACAGATTACATTTTTGGATAATCAGGTCCTATAATCCAGTTAGATATAATCACTTACTCCCAAACCCTGTGGAACTATTAGCAGGGAGGAGTGCTGCTGCTGAAACGCTGTTTGACTCTGACCTCATTAAGAGTGTGTGTACGTGTGTGTGTGTGTGCACACACTGGTAGAAATCCAACCCTGGGGAGTCACTAAGCCTACCCTACATGCTCAACCCATTACTTTACAAAACTGCACACACACCGACACACACCGCAGACCTCCCTGCGTGGCACTAGTTCAAATCGCTGCGGTAGTTTCTCTCGTTGTGGCTGTAGGTGCAATAGTTTAATTTTATTGGTAGGATGAATAACAGTACACATAATTGCTTTGACAGTATTACGGATATTGTGCAGACATGCTGGCCAAAGCAGGAGGAAACTGCAGTGTACACACACATAAACACGCCCCACACACACAAACACTTTGCTTTAAGATATTCATATTAGGAATTACATTGGTATGTGAAATCGTTTCTGTTGGCTTGCCATTATGTAAGCAAAGTTAACATGACCATGCATCTACAGTTAAATCAAGATGAAAGTCATGACAGTTACAGGTAACAGCGAAAAAGTGTTACATAAAAACAGCAAAAATAAATATACAAACAACTACTTTCAATTTGACCAGTTAAAAGGATAATATTCTGTATTCATTCTTGATGACATCATGCTGACAGAGAGATGACAATGAGATCAAAGACAGAATAAAACACCCTCTGTCTCCTTTTAAATTACTGCTGTTTGACACAGTAGGGCTGCACTGCGTTAAGAATATTACTTCCTGGGTATAAATGTCCCCCCCAGTTACTTTTAGCTGATACAAGGAGCTTCCTTGTTCCATTTCCATTCTGAAATTAATATTCACCTTGTTTTACACGTTATTTTCACTTTCCAGAAATACAAAATAGTGTCAGACAAGGTTCAGGAAATTAGAATTTCATATTTTGTTCAATTGTGCAGCCTTACTAAACAGCAAGAAGAAAAATCCAAAAACTTAAAAGACGGGATGACGAGTTTGACGGAGGATGTGGCGGCGGGCGGAGGTCTGGTTGCTGTTTGAAACCAGATGAGTGTCAGTCTTACCTGCCGCCAGGCCCCCAGGTGTCTTTTGGTCTCTCATTGTCATCTGTGTCAGCAGACAATGTCCTGCATACAACCATCAGCTTTATTATACATCCACTAGCATTGCACACTGCACAAGCTGGCAGGCAGGTAGTGTAAAACAGTGAAAAGTCATGTGATAGTAGTGTTACTAAACTAACAAAATGTGTTTCTACCTGGACATACAGTCAGAGATTCCTCCATAAATAACATTTTAATACAAGACACCATGTTTCACTGCAGATTGAATACTGTAGTATACAGTCACCATCAATGACAAGCCAACAGGCTAATGTGTAATTAGGACTATAGTTTGATGAGTACGATGACTTTATAAAACTGTAATGGAGAGCAGAGGTCAGAACATCCCTGATGTGGAAGTCTTCAACAGTAGATATAATGGTGACTTTTTACCCTCAATAAAGTTCTAAATTATCTTTAGTCTTTTGTGAACTTTCTAGGAACAATAATTAAAAGCAAAGGTCAGTCACATTTAACCTTAATGGTGCGCTTCGAGTTTTGGAGCTATAATTATGTTCAAATAATTCTGTAAACCCGCCTGTTCTCCTAAAAAAATCTTATCTCATCCACTCAATATGTTCCAATAGTCTTTTGTAGGAAACAAGGGGTATCAAACATTTTCTCTGTTCAGTTTAAAACAAAAGACTCAAACAAATGATATTACATAAAGAAAGAATATACAGTATATCTTTACTTTAATGGGCAAATTACTCATCTGATTGCTCCAATTAGATAATACATAGTTATTTTTCATCTCATTTGCATCCAAATTAAATTCAGTAAACAGGTTCTAATGCCATTAAGGACGATTGGCACAAGGTTAGATTATTGGGTGATGCTGAGGAACAATACCTACCCCAATGCTTATTTGCACCTCATGTAAATACTGTAAATATCTTACTTAGTTAATTTAGTCTATTCATTCATTCAGACTTTTTTGTGTCGGTGCACAACTACTCCACGTGCCCCTTCATTTGCACCTTCCTTAAATTAGAGCCTGTATCTCGAAATACAGTGCGATTTCGTGGAAGGAAACAGAGAAAAGTTTTACACTACTGTGCAAGACTATAATATTGTTTTGGTTGTCAGTTTAATGGATTATTACAGTGAAGAAAAAAAGATTCAACCTGAAAAGAGTTTATTGAATGGTACTTTAAACTTTTTTTTTTTGCATTTATCTTTTTGTTAGGTTGCTGTCTATTTTTCTTCCTCTGAAGGAACCCAAAAAGCCATATTAACCACTTTAAAATACTTCAAGTGCTGCAACAGATAGCAGAAATATTTCAACACCTCAAACATAAAAATAAACACCACTGATATCTATAAAGCATCTCAGATTTACTCCAAGGAATTGTTTTGATCTTTGGTTCAAAGTGGTTTTCTGACACACTCCGTTAAAAGCAAACATTGTCTTTTATTTGACACTTAAAGGTCCAATTTAAGAAATCACAACTATTAAGGACCACTGTTACAGATGCATACAGATGTCTAAATTTTAAGAAATTTAATCCTCATCTTTGAAAGCATTTATTATTTTTCAATTAACTCCTTAATCTTGATAGTGTGGGGAAACCTTCCATGGTTATTACCAAAACCATTTAACTCTGAAGACTGAAAGTAGGACAAAATATGTGGGATTAAAAATGTGTTTTGGCTTCTTTCAACTTTTCAGAGTCCTGATAAATACAAATTAAAGTTTTGGTGCCAGCCCCTCACTTGGAGATGTCCAATTTCCCAAAAGACAGATAATAATACAATGTGACAAACATGTTTCTTGGTTAGAGAGTGGGTGTTTTAAATGTGAATATTTACATTTATTCATCAGGTAAATCAGTAACAATAATCTAATAAACTGATCGAGAAGCTGTCCACTACTTTTTGACCGAGGGCACTTAACATTACGTACATTGTTTTTGCAGAAATGTTAGTGATAGCAGGCAAAGCAAACAGACAAACATTGTTTTGTATTCTACTAGATTTACACTGAGGATATACAGTAGCTTACCTGTGCTTGTAGAGGTAGAAGGCAAATCCAGACAGGATGAGGGCAAAGAAAGGGACTAAGATGGCTGCTGCCACAGAGCTGCTGTTTGTGTAGGGGTTGGACGGGTCCATTGCCATGGTTACAGGGCCTGGGGATACAGACATAGATTAAGCCACACATGCATGAACACATTACAAGCAAACACCCTGTTGTGCAAGTGTAATGGATGGTTCTCGCATTATTAGTCTGAGCACTTGAGTTTCACTTCTCATGTTTACTCAGATCAAAATTAAATTTGTTTAACGCTAAAGTAACAAAACCATTGAACTAAATATTTGAGTTTCTCCACAATGAGAATGACAATGTTTCCTACAAAGATTGAGGCTGTGCAGGTTGCTGCAGTTGTTACTGGTGCTGATAGTTACAGGCCGACCTACCTAGCCTCGTCAGATGGAACTTGCCAAAGTCTTTACTGTGAATATGCCCTTGGTAGACAAAAGTCTTCTGGTCTGATTCTGCAGTGACCTGAAAAACAAAACATATGGTTCTATATGAGCCAAAGACAGTGAGAGATGCTGTACATGATTTTACAGCCTTTGATGGAGGTACAAAGGCTAGTTCGACGAAGGGGTAGTGCGGATGATCCACAACGTGTCGACCAAAACCACAGCAGGAGTTTTCTAATGAGTTCTCCTTTTAGTTCCTCTTTGTTAACGGTCTGTTTCTTATTTCACTGTGAGAACGGAGACATATTTTTAATCAAAGTGTCAAAAAATGTCTTAAGGTTCGATCGTAGGACGTATGTGACAGGTGTGGTGGTAGTGTGAAAAAATATTTTAAGAAGAGACAGGTCATGTAATTACTTTCCTGTGAAAGTGGATGACAAATTCAAGTTCACACTATTCGGTTTAAGGTTGTCATCCATGAGGATCATAGCCGCAGTTAAGTCTAATAGATTGAACTACACATCATATACTGTACTTCATACAAAATGTCATTTTCTATTTTGTCATTTGTTGTGCTTAAAACAATCAATCAAACCAACTGCATCAATTTGGTGTACTCAAATAATCAACTGTTTCCGTTAAGGATTTTCTATTCTGTCAGTGTGAGTGCCTTCACCAGCAGTATCCCTTCACGTCCTGCACTCTGTCCTCGCTCCCTCCTTTTTACCATCTCTAGTTTGGAGATTGAGGCAGCAATGTTTTGCGCTCGAATTGACAATTGAAATTTCATCTTATATCTGTAAAAAGATTGGTTTCCAGGAATCACAAGTTTTTAGCCTGACTCCTCTCCTCCTCCACTCCTTCCATCATACGTGACATGATAAATTGGCTGTCTATGTGTCTTCTTCCCTCCCTCTCACATCCTGCTCCCCTCCGTCCCTGCCTGCCACTATCTTTTACAATCCCCCTGCTCCGATCCTCCCTCCCACCCTATTTCCTCAAACAGGATCGGATTTTTATTCCATTCCCCAGTTGTAGACATGATTTTCACAAGTCCCAGCTTCAACGTTCACATTGAACCAAGTTAAAAAGTCTAAATTGAACCACCCAGAGCTGACTTTATCTCTGTATTTCTTTCTTTACACTCTCAGCATTCAATATTGAATGCTAAATGTATGTAGATGATTGAATGCATTCATAGTCGACTTAAAGAAATTACAATTCTGCACATCTGTAGCTCATCTGTAGCTCATCTGTAGCTCAGCAGGTCGACTAGTGATTGGAAGGTCACTGGTTCAAAACCCAGCTCCGGGCAGGGCTGAGCTGCATATCGAATTGTCCTTGAGCGAGATATTGAACCCCACATTGCTCACTAGTGAGGGCCCTGCGATGAACTGGCGACTTATCCAGGGAGTACCCTGCCCCCGCCCTGAGACAAGGCTGGGATTGGCTCCAGCAGCAACACCCCGCAACCCCATGGAAAGGGATAAGTGGTTCGGACAATGACATGACCTAACAATCAGTGATTGGCCCCAAAAATCCTGATCAGAGCACCCTTTGTTAAAGACAGTATACATCGTGGCTAGAAGAAAAGTGACAGCACTTTCATTTCAACCATATTGTGTGCACGGTAAAAAATGTATAGATATGCGTCTGGACTTCAGGCTTATGATGACATTTTGGCAACTTTATCTAATGGTGGTAACTTTATGGAATAACTAATTCCTCACACCCTTGATGTGGAAACAAAAGCTTCTCAGCAAACCTGTTCCTTTCTCTGTTTGAAAAGATGCTAATTAGAGTTCATTGTATTTCAAAATCTGTTTTGCATAATGTGACTGAGGATTTGACTGGAATTTTAATACACCTCTCTCTCAAAATCCCATCCACCAGAGTGGGAGTGGGCTGGGTAATTTGGTGTGGACCATACAAATGATTTGTTTACAGAGTGAAGCAGGGCAATAATTCAATATCATTTGTAGACTCTACATATTTGTTCTCTTCCTGTTACATTTTAAAAGGCTTCAATATAATAATATAAGTGTAAGTTTGTCTTACATATCCATCCATCGCCCAGTTGTCATTTTTAAACTTGCTGAGGTAATGCTCTGTTGGCCCCTTCACCTGGTAGACCTTCAATAGCAGTTGGTTTTCCTCGGACTTGTAGGTACCTGTGTGAATAGATATATAGAGCGGTACAAAGAATGGGGTCAGTGCCTGAACCTGGCATAATCTGAATGATGTGCTTACATATTTCTCTTTTTGTTTTTTCCTTTCAAAGGTTTCTCATGTAATGACTGACATAAAATAAATGTAACGAATGAACTATCAAATTGAAGCGTTGAAGCTGTAACGATAAAAGAAGATAAAGGAAAAAAAAAGGTTGTTATATGGAATCCCAATTAAAACTTCAGTAGCAGTGAGGCTGCACATGTTCTTTAGGCATAACTTAACAGTATGTCAGTGTCTACTTTTTACATTTGCATTAATATTGGGACAAGGTTGTCTTTGTGTAAATTTGTGACTTAAATCTCTGGAATATGTGTGTCTTTTTCTCTTAAATTTATGAGTTTCATTTAAGGTATTGTTCTTGGAATATTATCCCTCTCCTGCAGCTCCATACATTGTTTACCTACAATGGACTAATACAGTGTCATACCTTTGTGTTGGTACTTGACATAAAAAAGACGTTGAGGCAAAGCCTCCATGGGAGTTGACAAACAGAAAGGCAGACAGACAGAGTGGTAGGCAAACAGACAGGTTGATTGACAAATAGTGAAAAGCAGACATGTCATTTTGAATTTTCATACTACATTTCCTTCACCATGCACCTGACACATTAGTGGGGAAAAAGTGACATTTACCCTTCAGCTACATGTCTCTTACTTGGTTAACTTTAGTGCCAACATAGAAACTGTTGCTGTTCAATATGACAAGTCAATTTGAAAGAAATTTCACACATTCAAAATGACATCATTTTATTCGCAGAGAGCTCATGTCTCTTTCAGCAGCTGAACGTCTTTCATGATCAATCTGAACTATTGATTGTGAAATGTCAAAACATGCACCATCAGTGTCAGTGGGGCACTATTTTAGAGGTTTTGACTCAGCACTGCAGCTTTACCTGTTTTGTGAACCTGCCAGTCATATAATAAACTCCATGTGTCTACAGGATACATGAATTAAAATTAAAATGCATCGTGGCGGAGCACTGCTGTGGGAGGTTCTGTTACTCAGGTTTTAATTTGGCCCTTCAGACTGCTGTGCTAACTGCAGATGCACTGATGTAGAGGGGCCCAGTCACATAACCTGCCAGGTGGTTCATAATTCCAACCAGTGCACCTGCATGTTATATTATTTAACATATTAATGACCAGTTATCTACTCTGTACGCTCTACAGGGGCAAAGTATTTTCTATATCATGTACATTTTCAGCAAAGGAGGTTATGTTTTTGCCTGCGTTTGTTTGTTGTTTTATCAGATTACACAAGACTTACAAAACAAATTTCCACAAAACTGAGAATGGGTCCCTGCCCACAATAGACTAATTCACTTTAAGTGCAAATCCAGTTGATGGGACTGTTCCAGGAGTTTTTCCTCAGCTTTTTAACACTGCCAGAGAGGGACGACTGATGATCTATATGCATCTATGATTGAGTGCTGTGCAAGGTGACTGTTTGGCTTTGGAGGATGTATGACATTTTAGTTTGCTGGAGTAAAATGAATTTGAATGACTCTACATAAGAGCTGTGTTTTTTACCTGAGAGTCTGATTGACACTCCACTGGTCTCCAGTAATGTGACGTTAACTCTACCACTGGTAGTGTTGAACCCAGTAACTGTAAATGTGGTGGCTTGTCTCTTTCCCAGATACTCGTAAAACCCACTCCACTCAGAATTTGGAGAGAACACGTCAACTGGAACTGTAATGGAGACACAGGAACAAAAACAGGAAGAAACTTAAAGCTTGTCTGAATCTATTTTAAAGAACAAAAGAATTGAACTATCACCACTGACTCAAAGAGTAAGCAGCGACATCAAAAGACTATCTTTAAAAGGATACATTTAAGTGACCTTAAGTTTAAAAATCTTGACAGGGTCAGCATTAGGATTCCCCTTTTGTGTTTGCCAAGAGACAGACACAACACACCTACCTCTGGTTCCTTCATAATTTACTACTCCAGTGGGTTGGTCTCTGCCTGTCTGAATCCCACACTTACAGCTATGACTTATTCAAAAACTCAGCAGCTGCAGGGTTATTGAAAAAAAATCACACAACTTTGGTCTTTTTTTGTGGTGTTAGTCTCTCCTCACTGGATTTTCTAAATATATGTATTGATTATAAAATCCTACTTTAAACTTACAAGGTATTACAAGGTACTGCAACTGAATCTTTTTCACTGATTTATTTACTGAGTCTGAGCTTTTGTCCTATAGATCTAAAACAAGACAGAAGACTCTCCCAAAAGAGTCATTCCGTAAGATCTTGTTGACGATCATGTGTGTGTGTGTGTTGTAGTTCATTCTGCAGACCTCGAATCTTGTTCTTCTGGACATCTGACTCGCCTCTGCTTTTGGGATTGACTTTCACTCCAACTGAAACAACAAACAGGAAAGACTTTAGCTTATTGGCTTAATGAGAATGTAGTCAATATAGATAGGGTTGGAAAGATGACAGATTTAATGTGTGACAAGACTGAGAAAGTATTAATGTAGAAAATTAAAATCCAATTGACCATAACATTGACATTTGTCACTTCTGGGGTTCCAAAGACAAAGATGAACCAAAACACAAAGCAGAAAACAGCTGGCGCTCTATTTCCTGTCTGATTATAAACCTGATTGTTTTGTTATGATACATCACAGCATTCATAGCCATCCACACTGTGAGAATTTCTTAAAACAAACAATAAAACATCACCCGAGCATTCATGGAATGCCTGAGGCTGATTTAGAAGAGCATAGCAGTAAAATCAGAGTGATGATATGTATTTATCTTAAACCATATGGGATGTGACATCCAGTTATACATTAAGCTCAACATCAGCTGATTTTATACAAGCACTGCTTTTTCAAGATAAGATCTGAATACCTTTACAGAGCGGGGGTTTGCCCGACCATCTCCCATCACTTTTGCAGGTTCGGTGCTCTGATCCCCCCGCCAAATAGAAGCCATCTTGACAGGTGTAGATCAGCGTATATCCCAAGGTAGGAAGGTCCATGGATCGAACGTCTACATTACTGGGGGTCTCTGGCTGTCTGCATGAATGCGCTGAGTGATAGGGAAGAGGCATGAACATCAACAGCAAACTCTTGAGTTAAAACTCAAAAAAACACACTGTGATAAGGAGTCCTCATATGGAAATGTTTGCAAACCAAAATTGTTCTGAAAATTTAAGTTGTAAATATAAAAAAAAAAATAGCAAAGGTGATGAACAAAATGAGAAATCATACTTGTGTCATTATGTCAATAACATACTAACCAGCTAGCAGTGAAAACACCAACCCTCCCCCTGTCCTCTGAGTTCCCAGCCCAGGCAGAGTCAGCTAAGAGGGCTGTGGCTAACGGGGCTAGCTCGCTAACAGCAGCTACTGTTAGCAGCAGTTAACAGTCACTCTGGTAACATATGCTGATAATATGAATCAGACAGGTGGCTAACTCTGACGCATTACACCTTTAATTATGATTTCTCAGGTCTGCTTCGTTCGGGAACTGCTCGGCTCTGTACTGAGGGGTAAATGTCAAGTTTCTCCTTTTTTTCACCGACGAAGACGGAGCCGTGGGCAGCTGCTTTGCCATGCTTACACTGTTTTGACTGGGGGAGGGCTCAGTCTGTGGGGAGGGGAGCACCCAGATTTGCTTCCTTCCGTGCAGTTTTCCCTATACATACGTTCCACTTCCACACAAAAACATCATGTCAGTGAAATTATCTCAAATTCCACGATATTCTGCGTTAAAAAGTAGATTCCTTTTTAATCGGCCAATTCCTCGATTCCGTCCGCGGAAATCACAGGGCCCTATCCACAGAGTAATAACAGACAACAACAGACAAAGTTAAATCTTACCTATGCACTCAGGTTGAGTTCCACTCCAGGTGAGGTTTTCTAGGCAAGTTCTTGTGGTGGAACCAAGGATGTGGTAGTTTTTGCGGCACTTGAAGGAAATTTTACTTCCAACCTACAGGATATAAAAGCACAATAAACACTCCTCTTTTTCTGCTGTAAACAACTTAGCTTCTAAAGAAATGCAGCAGTTGTCATTAAATTCAAATCATCTTGCTGTCAATATACATTAAAGAAAATGATTGAACTCAAGGCCAAATCTAAAAACAAAAAACAAACAAACAAAAAAAACAAAATACCCCCCTTGTTAAAATCATTTTCTCTTTAAATGGATGTCAGTGCTGCATAATGTGCTGGAGACCCCTTCCTCTCTGTGCAAGGATGTCAGGGGAAATATGACATGTGGATTACATCCAATTATACCACCACAAATTGAAGGATTTGCAGGTTTGCTTAAATTCCACTATGAATTGTGTGGCCAGTCTTTTCTATCAACGGGTTCTTATCTGTGTTCTAGACAGCCTGGTCCCTAAGATGAAAGAAAATATTGCCTCTCTCTTTCATCTGATAAATTCAGTCCCTAGAAATCTGGTCTTCTTCCAAACTAGCCTTCACATTAGGCCTGTTTGTAAAGACTTTGCTGGCTCGTTATTTCTTATTCTTATTTTAAATGAGATAGAGTTTATTATTCATCCACTTGGTCAACCTGCTCGCATCATTGCAACCCCCTTGATACTTGAATACTTTCCTTGGTGCATCCTTAGATCACATAAAAGCAGTAAATTACTGGTGCTATTTATTTTCATGGTCTCTTTAATGGTCTCATTTACTCATAGTTACATCCTTTTAACAGCTCCTCCACAAGTTGATTTTCTCAACACTGAAACCCAAACCTTCTGACGGACATAGATCTGCAAGTTGTAATTTAACAACTGTTTGACTTTACATAGAGAAATGCATGCATTTTAAGTTTTATGTAAGTTGTAGGATTACGCAGTAGTTTTATTAAGTACAAAGTCAATGGATGTATTTCTTACCTGAAAGCCCTGGGCCATGACTGGGATACCGTAGGCTGGAGTTCCTGGGTCACGACAGCTGTTGAAGGCTGGGTCTTCACACACAGTCACGCACACACGCACGCACACACGCACGCACACACACACACACACACACACACACACACACACACACACACACACACACACACACACACACACACACAGAAGAAGCATTGTGATATTTCATACATAAGCTTACTGATGTCCTAAACACACTTACAATTGTTTTTTTTTTTAACTAAGATTAGTATCTTGCAGCTACTAGAATCAGTCAAAGCAAAAGCATTCTGGGTATTAGGAGTATCAACAGGGATTCTATGGACATAAATGTTGTATTGAAAAAAAAAGAAAATAAAAGCCTTTATCTGCCAAGTTACTTGAAGGACCATGAGTCAGACTAGTGTAAAGTGGATGAAAATTACGTAACTGTATTAAAGTAGAAAGAACAACATTTTCCTCTGAAATGTGATTAAGTGTATAAAGCCACACAAAATGGAAAATCTGAAGTAAGGTATTAGTTCGGCAAAAATGCAGAACAATGTTCTTTGATAGTTTCAACCCCAGTTGGAGCTTCTAGTTCTCAAAATAATGTATAGGGAAAATAGACCATTATACAGCAGTAATTAACAAAGAAAGTTAGAAGAATTCAGCACTGGTCAGGGCGCAATGGTACAACCATGGCTATATTTCATAGTTATCTATGACAGTTATTTATAGCCGTGGACATGATAGATGTTCTGTGATTGCCATGGTTTTGCTACAAGACTGCTTTTCCACTTCAGCTGTTACACAATTATACATCTTTTATCACAACTTGTCCCAAAATAAGCTTAATGCTTTTAGAACAGTTGCCACAAAAACCTTACATTTTACATCAAAAAATGAGGGGCTGCTTTCCAAGATAAAATCTTTATAGAAAGCAAATAGAGACATCAAAACTACACACTTCATCTATTGATTAGATAATATCTTCAGCTCTAGCCGCTGAGGAATACTAACGCTAAAATGAGCTCAAGTCTAAGCTCCCCAATCGTATTTACCAATAATCTCATTTCACATAGTATTTTTCATAACTTGCTGATGAAATGTTTTTTTCTTTGAAGTAAATAAAATATTTCAGATTTACACAAACAATTATATTATGTTGTTTTCTCATGTATGCATATTGTTCTGTGTCCAATGCAACAGGGTGTAAGGTGCATTACTGACTATGATATTCATTATTTTCTTCAAATTTGAGCACAAGGAAGATTTGCGGTGTAAAAAGAAAACTTCATTCCCAGCCAGTGATTTCATGTCAGTCGTGACAGAGTAATTTTAAAGAAATCTATTCGGCATTTGTTGGAACTGACTTAAAATTAAATATTGTAAGGGAATGTCACACCACAGTCATCTACCCTTCGTGTTCGATGCTAGTTCTCTGTAATGCAGTGTCACTACATACTGTAAATGCCATATGATGACATTTATTGTTTGTCACTCTAGGTTGCATGAACTGATCTGACTTTGCTTGACAATAACTTTAGCCAATAGTAAATAACATGTTTTTTACCCAGTGCTAATCTAATCATCATCATGGCAGTATACTGATTAGATAAAACACATGCGGTCGAAGTGTGTTTGAGGCCAGAGGTGATTTGGTGTTCTTGTGGTTGTAGTTTTTTTTATTACCTATGCAGGCTGGTTGCTGGCCACTCCAAATCCCATCAGCTTGACAAACTCTGGAGACAGAGCCTACCAGCAAGTAGGGTGTATGGCAGTAGAACCTGACCTCTGACCTGCATAGGGAAACACATATTTAATTTCACACATATAAAAATAACAATAAGAAGTAATGAGCAATAATAAAACATGGCTTTGTTTCCATCTTATCATTTTAAGCACGGTGTGATGTATGTGCGACAGTATTCTTCAGTTGTTTATCTAACCAGCTCACCTTTGGCTTACAGTGTTTTCTTGTTTTGCTCACAAATCAAAATGCATTTTGTCCTTGCACTGTTTCAAAGTGACATCAAGACACTGGGCCAAAAAATGTCGAATCTATCTTTAGCCACATTTTGAAACTTTAAAGAAACAACAACCCTTCCTGAGGTGTTTTCACTATAAAGAGCGACTACACCGTACAAGTTACAAACCTTGTATTGTGAAGCATGCACATTAACTCCCAGTAATGATCAGCATCAATTTTAGTTTATACAGCCAAAGTGACAATCCTGTTTGAGTGACAGTATGTCTGTAGGCATATAGTGATTAAAAAAGCAGCCACAGCAGGCCGCCACAAGGTTTGCACAAATTATTTTAATCAAGCAAAGGTACTTCACAAAGCCTCATGGCCTTTCTGCAACATTAATTGCGTGTTGTTATTGCACACCCATCTAAATTACCATAAATAAACAAATTAAAAAAAACTGTGTCTGTGCGAGTCTGCTCTTGCTAAATCTAACTACTAACCGGAAGGAAAAGACGTTCCCCTCTCTGAATCCTCCTCCAGGAGAGCCCGGATCTCCACACAGTGCAGCTTCAGTGAGACAACAGACACATTCAGGACTTTGTGTTA
This sequence comes from Acanthopagrus latus, assembly GCF_904848185.1. NCBI lineage: Eukaryota > Metazoa > Chordata > Actinopteri > Spariformes > Sparidae > Acanthopagrus > Acanthopagrus latus. The sequence continues at coordinate 24,980,308 of NC_051042.1, forward strand.
ACTGCTAACATTTCTGAAAGGGGAAACAGTTGAAGTAACTAAGCAGCAGCTCGCTACTCACGCAGGCATTGTGGTACGTCTCCTGTCCACGTCCCATTCCCCTCACATGTCAACACAGAAGGCGTGGACATCTGATAACCATGGAAACAACTGTAGCTAACACTTGATCCCCATGAATAGTCGGTTCCTTCCACCTTCCCATGATGTACTTGAGGAGGAGGTCCACACTGGATCACTAAACAACACACAGATGTAAAAGATCACATACAGAAATACTGATAGCTTGTGCTTTACACTGCTGCCTCAGGAGCATGAAGGTCCTATTCTGGAATCTCTGCACTGGTCATTCCTGTGTGTGGGTGTGTGTGTGTGTATGCATATGTGTTGGTATACAACTTGTCTGTTCTCTCCAGCAGGTGCTCAGTTTCGCACTAACTAAATACATCTGTTACCTGTGATTATAGGTGTGTTTCTGTTAGTTTAATACCATCTGTCCTCTACAGAATGCACTATGCTGTCTACTGAACTACTGATGAGGTGTTTCCGAAGAAGTGATAGTGGAGCTTCTGTTAGTGCAGACTTTTGACCTGAACTTTCAAGATCTCTTACATGCACAAGAACCTAATTTTGATGCAAAACCGTTTTACTTACATAGACATTTGAATACATGTATTTATAAACTCTGATATTGGTCCTTCCAAGCAGTACAAAACAGTTTAACAGTTTAAATAAACAGTATTCCACCAAGACCTAATATTGTTCCAGTGGGATATTTATACTTCATTTGATCCTTTGCTAACATCTGCAATTTTATCTTTAACAGAGCCAAATAAATCAACACCTAATAACATGATTAGATATCAGGCTGTCAAAGTCACAAAGACAAAAGAACAGTTTAGACCTGTCCCTGGTGGATATGTAGCCCAAAGATGTGAAAGATATGAACCAACAAATAAAACAATGAACCTTTGAAGGAATTGCAACATTTACAAAATCCAGACAGTGTCATATTCAGCATACACCAGGCAAAAGCAGGACAACGACACATAATGCTGACCAACGAGCCCCACTCCGGTCTTCCCCCTCTCTAATCTCTCATGTAGAGTAAACACGTGCCTCCTTAAATACGTTAACAACTTGACAAAATGGCTCCACATGGGAGATGCGACATCAAGTCAAAGAAAAAAAAGAACAGCAAATGTAACTGTCAGCAGTGATGACCATATGGCTATTCACTGTCTTAAAGCAGCAGATGACTGAGGTCACCGCATTTTAGTTTCTTGGCATAAAGATGATCATTGGTCACCATATGGACTGAGAATTTCTGAAAGGACATTTGCATTTTCTGTGATGCCATTTCTGACTGAGAGCTAACTGTGACATTGTTTTTCTCAAGTCTGCTAAATTATATGCTGGCAATATTATACAAAACACAACTTTCCCATCAACCTCCTTCTTTTGAAATGCTGTCCTACATTGGGGATTTTAGGAAGAAATGCATATTTATGCTTGAGAGTCACTATGAGGGATCTCTATTTATGTAATGCTAATGATTCACACAGACCTACAGCTACTTCGAAACTTGGTTTCGTAACTGCCCATGTGCACAAATGCTGATATCAAACAGTCCAGTGGATCAAGTCGATTCATTTGCATTAAAAAGCATCTGTTAAACACAGAGTATGAAGTGTACCATAATATCAGAACATATTGTTTAGATAGCTTCACAAGATTTTAAGAACCCACAGTAAATGATTACAAGCACCTGTGCGTGTGTGTTTACACGTGTGTGCGTGTTGTGTGAGATGTCTATGCATATAACTTCATAACACCCTGATAAACATCTGTGTGTGCGTGCATGAGCCTATCTCCCTAAGATAATGATAACCATCTGCATGGTTTCAAACATCTAATAAAGTCAGTGTAATTCTCATCTAACCAGGAGACAGATGGTTTCACGCTCCATTCACTCTGCTATGATGATATACAGTGCACACGAGCATGCAGAGAGTGAGAGAGACACAGAGACACAAACAGACATGCACACACAACTCATACATGATGTGTATATAGTCAGCTGCAGCAATACGCAGGAGAAAAACATACAGATCAATTTATGGAAAAAAAGTTGTTCATAAATTATACTTAATATACACCATAAGGACACCGTCCCTCCATCTATGTTTGATTATTCCTACTTTCTGTAATTTGATTTGCTCGCCCTCTCCCTCCAATTCCTGATTTTTCACATGAATCTTCTAATTTTGTCAGTCTCTTTGCTGTTTCTATGTTGTATTACCACCTTTTAGATGCAGAATCAAAGTGCCATTAACAAAAAATTGTTGGGATCAACTAAAACAACATCTTTTGTTTGTATCATCGTTTCGTTTCCAGGCAACTGTGGGTGCTTGTAGCAAACTAATCAGCTGCCTAATTCTAGCTTGGTTTGTCACCAGTGTCCTGAAAAAGCCTTGCTTCTCCCCAAAGTCATCCTCCCAGACATGCAAAAAGGTGTTTGATTTCTCCAGTTAGTTTTCTCCACTCCACAACGTGTTCTGCCTATTGTTGGTCTCATTAAAACAAATCTACACACCTGCTCACAAGACTTTTGCAAATCCACTTTCTTATATCTTGCCCTCAATTATTTTTAGTAGCGTGACTCCAGTAACAATAGCTGGTGGCTAGCTGGGAGCTAGTGGGGATTCAAGTTAATAATTGAGTGGTTTCTAAAAACAAGTTTGTTGTTCAGGATCAAACGCCAGCTGTCTAAAAATAGAGTAAAACACTCTTATTGACTTCAGCAGTTAATATTCCAGAACAATATTTCTGCAGGTCTCTGATGCCCAAAGAACACTTGTGTCTGTAATTAAGGGTTTCTGAACTCTTTTATTTTCTCTTTGCGTGTCTCCTTTGTTGTGAATAGACTGGGTTGGCTTCACATGAGTGTGGAGGAGTAACTCTCATCCCTGTTTGCTTGCACACCTTCGCTCTTCCCTCTGTCACTGCGATCATTGACTTCTTCTGCTTTCCCCACCCTTTCTTGTCTCCTCTTACGTCTCTACACTCTGTTCTTTCTTACGCTTTGGTCCCATGCCTCTGCTCCGTCTTCCTACTTTTCTCCCTCTAGCTCTTCTTCTTTTACTCCGTTGCACCTTTCTTCCCCATTCTTCTGCCCCAGCTCCACTCCTCTTTTATGTTCTTTCATTGCTCTCTTGGTCTCACACCATTACTGCCTCTCTCTCCCTTTTCCCTCGTCTTTTAGGCATATCTCTCTTGGCGCTATTCACCCAGCCAACACATTTTATGGGCTTAATCCCTTTTCTCACTGTGTGTTTACAGGTTTGGGGGCAGGTATTGATTTGCCTCTCTTTGTTTCTCCCATCACTTGCTTCCTTTCTCTCGCTTGCTGCTCTGTCGCTTACTCCTTATAGCCCCACTGATGGCTCATCACATTCTCTCTTAACCCCTTTTTATTCATCCACTTGACTCTCTCTCTCTTTGCACCGCCCATTTTCTTTCTTTCTTAATCTCTGTGTTACTATTTATTGTGTCTCCTTTAGCTGTTATCTAGTATTTTCTTCCACTACAGCTCTTCATCCCTTCGATTCTTCCTCTCCCTCTCTCCTCCTTTACTCCTTCTTTCTTTCCCTCCTTCTCCAATGATTCCTCTGCATTGCTTCGCTTGCTCAATCTCTCCTTCCTCCTCACTTGATTCATTTAGCCTGTCAAGCTACACTTTTATGGCTTACAACTCCCTCATTCAATAAGTTCCTGTGTGTGCATGTGTGTGTGTCTGTGCGAAGGAAGCTGTTGTTCCAAAACAGGATCAAATGAAGACTTGTGGACTGTTTGAAGTGTGAGAAAAACTGAGGGTATGAAAACAGGGGAGCTGAACAGAAACACATGAACAGTAGAAGAAGAACTTAAACAAGAGGAGAAAAGTGGGGAGCAAAGGAGGGCAAAGAAGAAAAGACTGGGGAGGAACAAAAGGAAGAGAAACAAGAAAAGATAAAGGACTTGCAGCATTCTCACACCTTTATCTCTCCCATTATTCCCCTTTCCTTCTAATTTTCCCTTTTCAATTTCCGGCCTCAGTCTCATTCTCTACCACCTACAGTCTCTTTTACTCCTCTGTTTTCCTTCTCTCTGCATCTCTCTATCTGGTTCCTCTCAGTAGCCTCTCTGCCGGCTTTCTAAGTTTTTTCATCTCAGTTCAAAGCCTCTGCAACTGCAGGAGCCAGCAGGAGATTTTCTCTTTGTGGGAAGAAGCGGCAGGGAGGATCTCAGGAAACATTCCCTTTTACTGTTGTTGAGTATCACAGTCTGAACTCTAAATACGGGCTGTTGTAAAACTGTGACTCATTTCATTTTAATGCATTCCTTTTTATTTTTTATTTTCCTCTTTGTGTTTGTGGAAAAAAGAAGGGTGTCAGGAAATAAACCTTAATTTAACACTTGGTAAATGCAAGGAGCAATGTTCAACTTCCCCTGGCCTCTGTCTAATGTAATGTTGAAGTTGCAATCTGTTATTTTACTGAAGCAGCTCGAATTAAAATACTGTTATTTAAATTGTCTCTTGTTATTGTGTTTTTGCTTCAGTTGTACAGATCTTTAACAGTAACTGCCATTGTTATTCTTCAGTGTTAAGTACCTTGTTATTAGAATATTTCTGCTTCCCTGTGACTTGACACATTTACCACCTCCAGTTAAAGTTTTATATAGTGTTCAACTGCAGTATACAATCTAAGAAAATGCTTTTAAAAAATATTCCAGTAGCTTGCATCTCATAGAAAAACAGAGCAAAGTATCACTGAATCAAGGATAAAATGCTACTTAAAGTTGCTGTCGTTTTAGCTAACATCCTGTCTGTTTTGCAGTCCCCTCCTTCCTCTCTACGTCACCACCTGCAGAACTCCTTTCTTTTTTTTTTTTTTGAGGCAGCTCTCTTTGCCTTTTCCTTTCTTCAAGCCTTTTGCATCCCTTGGCCTGTTTGGCACTATCGGCCATCACGGACAGTGCTGAAACTGGAACCTTTTTGTCTTTCACCATTGCCAATATACACTATATTACCAAAAGTATTCGCTCACCTGCCTTTACTCATTCTATGAACTGAAGTGCCATCCCATTCCTAACTCATAGAATTCAATATGATGTCGGTCCACCTTTTGCAGCTATTACAGCTTCAACTCTTCTGGGAAGACTGTCCACAAGGTTGAGGAGAGTGTTTATAGGAATTTTTGACCATTCTTCCAAAAGCGCATTGGTGAGGTCACACACTGATGTTGGTCGAGAAGGCCTGGCTCTCAGTCTCCGCTCTAATTCATCCCAAAGGTGTTCTATCGGGTTCAGGTCAGGACTCTGTGCAGGCCAGTCAAGTTCATCCACACCAGACTCTGTCATCCACGTCTTTATGGACCTTGCTTTGTGCACTGGTGCACAGTCATGTTGGAAGAGGAAGGGGCCCGCTCCAAACTGTTCCCACAAGGTTGGGAGCATGGAATTGTCCAAAATGTTTTGGTATCCTGAAGCATTCAATGTTCCTTTCACTGGAACTAAGGGGCCAAGCCCAGCTCCTGAAAAACAACCCCATACCATAATTCCTCCTCCACCAAATTTCACAGTTGGCACAATGCAATCTGAAATGTACCGTTCTCCTGGCAACCTCCAAACCCAGACTCGTCCATCAGATTGCCAGATGGAAAAGCGTGATTCATCACTCCAGAGAACGCGTCTCCACTGCTCTAGAGGCCAGTGACGGCGTGCTTTACACCATTGCATCCGACGCCTTGCATTGCACTTGGTGATGTGTGGCTTGGCTGCAGCTGCTCGGCCATGGAAACCCATTCCATGAAGCTCTCTGCGTACTGTACTTGGGCTAATCTGAAGGTCACATGAAGTTTGTAGCTCTCTAGCAATTGACTGTGCAGAAAGTCGGCGACCTCTTTGCACTATGCGCTTCAGCATCCGCTGACCCCTCTCCGTCACTTTACGTGGCCTACCACTTCGTGGCTGAGTTGCTGTTGTTCCCAAACGCTTCCATTTTGTTATAATAGAGCTGACAGTTGACTGTGGAATATTTAGGAGCGAGGAAATTTCACGACTGGATTTGTTGCACAAGTGGCATCCTATGACAGTTCCACGCTGGAATTCACTGAGCTCCTGAGAGCGGCCCATTCTTTCACAAATGTCTTGTTTCACAGTCTGCATGCCTGAGTGCTTGAATTTATACACCTGGGGCCAGGCCAAGTGATTAGAACACCTGATTCTGATCATTTGAATGGGTGAGCGAATACTTTTGGTAATATAGTGTAGGTACCAGAGCAGGACGATCCTGCTCACTGCAAGTTACTTGAGCAGACAAGACCGCCTCTTTATGGAGTTCTCTTTCCTGATTGGATAAAGTGGGCAGGGGTAACAGAAAACGTGTTTATCTCTTGCATGAGCAGGGATTACTATTGGAATACAGAGCTATTTAACACTCATTGTAATCAGAAAACTATGCATACGGCAGCCTTAAAATCAAATATTCTTTAAACAATGTGATGTCAACATCATCTCTCATTTTTTCATTCATGGTCATTAAAGTGGCTAGTTTTACATTTAGATTTTCATAAGATGACATATAGTTTATTTTATGTGCTTTCTTACATGTTTGAGTCCCATTTTGTTTATTAAGTAGTGCTGCTGATTGTTGTTACTGAATCTACTGAACTATTTTTGGAAAGCAGTGTGATGTTTGCTGTTAGTGTTGTGTTTGTATATTCTGGCCTTGGGTTTCTACTTTTTGTATTGTTTTTTTTTCTGTTTTCATGTTTGTTTTTTTTTATGTTATCTTTATATTCATTACTTCATTGGCCTTGTTTTGGCACGGTAATTATGTAAAAGGATTTATTGAGTATTATTCAAAATACTTGAATTAAGGAATGCTTATGAAAAATGTGCGCAAAACTGGCTATGTATATATATTTCTTTACTTTGAACAATTACAATTACTGCTGTCATGGATGTGAATAAGCATAATCTGTACTGTAATCAATCAAATCAATTTTTTTTGGCATCACTTTGGCCGTGAGTGTCAGCTCTTCTTACCTTTACAGCTGGGTTTGGTTTGGTTCCAGGTTCCATCTTTAGTGCAGCGCAGAAGGCTGCGTCCAGGTCCAGGTGGTTCCATCAGGTGACCAGGGTTACAGCGGTAGATCACTGTATGGTTGTAAGTAAACTCTCTTCCTAGATAGATCCCATTGGCTAGTGGCCCAGGGTCCCCACAACTGATCACTGAAGAGGATGAGAGAAAGTTTGCATGTCATGAATACTTTATGTGAAGTGTCTATTTTTCTGTCAGATGGTGTTGTTCCAGCAGTCCAACAGTAGTGTAGTAATGCACCAATAACTCATTGTGCTTTTGAATGTAGTCCGATGTTTTTATTTTTCCATGCTGGCCCTTAAACCTCGTCCTCCTGCTCAACTTTCTTAGAGACTGCCCATGCCAACTTCCCCGAAACACAACCCTGCTTCTATTTCTCCCCTTCCACCTCAATCTCTGACTGGTTCTGTTAAGCTAAATAAGTGGAACTCTCAAAACAACAATTGTACCTGCACAGCAGCAGGCTGACCAGTCCATGCACAAATTAAACATCTCCTAGATTGTTTACTAAAAAATACTACTATGCATGCAACAATATTAATACTATCTGCAGCAGTACTTGTAGTGTTACAGCTAATGAATAATAATGAAGCATAAAAATGACCACACCTCCTGCTATTAATGACAATAATAGGTAACAATGAAGCAATTGTATTGAGCCTATAACCTACCAGTGCAGTCTGGGGGCTGTCCTGTCCATGTTCCGTTTGTTGTGCAGTGTCTGGTGGTCAGGCCTGATGTTTTGAAGCCCTCCCAGCATGCGTAAGCCACCGAGCTGCCGAAGGTGATGCCATCACTGAAGACAATTCTGCCGTGTGCTGGGGTGCCAGGGTTACCACAGGATACAGCTGAGAAATGAGGAAATATTAAACAGCGGTGATTAATCACAGTGATAATATCAGTGTGAGCAATACTGTCTTGCTGTCACTCAAGGCTGATCAGCTGTGGGCTGCAATAATGAGATTATCACCGGAGTCAGCTGGAAATAACTCTGAATGTGTCCTGGAGGTAGTGAGGCTGATTAATAACTAAAGGTTGTTGGACTGATTCCCAGCACTGAATGGCAGATGTACAGTACTCCAGTTGTATGCTAGAGGCTGGTAATACAGCCACAACACTGAGCCTCAGGTGTAGCCCATTCATACAAGGGTAGTTTTGAAAAAGAAGTTTGAAAAAAAAGCTCTCCATAAAGATGAGCGTTTCAGCACTGAATCAAAAAAAATCTCCTTCCATTCAAACACCTGAAAATGCATTCCAAATCACCATTCATGTACACTGAGCATGCTGGCGTAAACAGGAAGCAGATGGTATACTCTGCGCTTGGTTTCTCAGTTACAGAAAACACTATGAACGATTTTTATTTTTACTTACTCTTCACATATTTGTTTTCTTAGTTTTGATTACAGATACCAAGGCAACAGGATATTTTTTCCTGTAACAGGACAAACATGACAAGGCAGTTTTGTCTCTCTTTTCCATCATCGTATTATCATCGTATTTGTGTCTTTCTAAATATAGAGAATGTTACATCTAGTCTGATAGTGTACAAACTCCATACTCCAATATCATAACATACTTCAGGTTCAAATTTGCCAATGAGGCTACATACACTGATAAGTCCCAATGAGGAAGTGAAAGTGGGTGTCTGCGTCATTGTTTATAAAAAATCTCAGTTACTTCCTGCCAGAAGTAAACACTGATAACCGATAATCTGAAACTCCTCTGTATCTGTGGAGTAAAGGTCAATTTTCACTGAACTCAAACACTGTTTACATGTGAATGAAAGGTCAAAACGCATCGAAAAAGTTTGGTTTGAACTAATTCCCATTTGGTGTGAACCACGCAGTAAACTGGCCCTTCTAAAAACCACGACATGCTGTCTGAAAATATGTATGGTGACCATGGTTTCGATGTCAAGATCACTGTGGTAAAACATCCAATGCTGGTGAGGAAAAAAATATGGAAAAAGGAAACACTGGTCACGCAGCAGGGTTGTAAAGCTAATTATCAGTCAGTTCTTGTGGACAGCGTCCTTCCTGAGTTATCTTGGGGAGAACAAAGTCTCTGCGACGAGAGCGCAGTCAATGCATATTGAGAATATGAGATCAGCTGTATGCTTGACATACAGCTTCCAATAAGCCACACTGGTGTTTGTCTTCACAGCTTTTTCCACAGGCTCAACACTAAAGCCTCTAAAATGTGTTGTTCCCACAGTGAATCTCAGGGTATCCCTTTTTGTTTTTTCCGGGACAAGAAGCAACAACAACTTTTTTTTGTTTGTTTTTTTGTGGGGAAGAGAGGGATCCATATCCATCCTACATTGTAAAACAAAACTGACACGAGAATGCAGATGGGGGGGTGGCTACGTCTCCTTTCTGAACTAGTGATTCATCAATCTTTAGTTTGCTGGCACAGCACATTAACAGAATAGACAGGAATTAGCAACCAACCACAGCACATTTCACTAATCAGATCATGACAGCTGACAGCCTTTAACAATCAAACACCTATTGACGCATTCATTAGTTAGAGCCCATAAAAGCTCCATCCAAGAGTGCGTGTGTGTCTTCGTTTGTGTCTACGAGTATTATCAGTATACCTGCTGTGAGCAACCGTCCGTGCATGTGTGTGTGTTTTCGTATGGATGTGTGTATGGATTTCTTTGTGTTTGTGTCCAAGTGATAGATGCCTCATCCTTTCTGAATCAGCTTTTAACCACTATTAGCTTAATGAAAAACAACTGTAGACAGACATAAATAATTAGTGTAACACAAACACTGGCATGCACACACACAAACAGACACAACCTCTAAGGTGAAGGAAAAAATCAGTTGTTGTCATAGAGTCTCTATCGCACACTGTCACAAGGCTGCACAACTACTTCAGTTAAGTCTGAGAGTCCTGTGTCTTACATTTTTACTATTGGTGGATGGTTGAATTTGCCAAAATAAGATACAATCTGGAAATATTGATTGCTGGCATGAAAGAAAATCACATTATGGCTTTTTATTAACTTTCTGAATGTTTTCAAAAAAGCAATTTCTAAGAGGTAATCATGGCTATGTTAAATGTGTTATTTTCACACTTATATCAACATTTATACAGTATGTGTTATATCACCTTCAGATTACATGTACAGGAGCTGACTGTCATGTCTGGAGGAGGGGATGATCGTGAAATAAAGATTGTGGGCCTTGTGAGCCAACAGCTCTAATATCATTGCAGACTGGCAGTTTAGGTTGCAAGTCTGGCTGCAAGTTTTAGCCTATAAAGCACAGCTGGTAGCCACATAACGCAGTTTTCTTTTTCATTCGATGACTTAATGATAGTGTGAGGCTGTGTGCGAACTGTAACACGAGAAATCACCAAAGCTAAGGATGATCAGAAATGTCGGTGGTGTTGGTTTGCATAAATGCCATCAACAGCAGCTGATGATGTAGGACCTTGTAGGGTTGTTCCAGTTCATATAGGGAGATCTCAACCACTACACCTAATAACTTTGCTGTAAGGCCAAGTTGGCTCTCAAAAATGAAGGGTAGGATGAAAAATTGGGAATGGGATTGTAGAATTGTTGAAACATACAAATGTAACATATCTGGTTTGCAGAAGTGCGCAATACCAACATTCAATTGAGGATTTGCATTGCTTTTTTATAAGAATCAGCTGAAAATGACTGAACAAAATACATGGCATGTTAGTATGAAATGTTTTAAAGAAACGTTGCCATTTAGCAGACAAATACATTCAGATATGTGAGTAGATGCACTGCAGCTTTTTGACATTTATTTAATTGTGACTTTAATGCTTTTCAGTACTCTATATTTAGTATAATGATGGTAATACATTGCGGAACACACTGAAATTGTATGACTCACTCCTCCTCACATTACTACTTGAACAGCCCATTAATCTAACTAAATCTTAAGACTGCGTCAGACTACAATAGAGTTAATGTCAGCAGTGTTTTATTCAGCCTTCCACACAAAGTTGGGAAAAGGAAGGCAACACAGGCGGCAGCTTAGGATTTCAGTGTCTCTACAGCACTATGGGGACTGATTTTAATTTCCCCTAAACTCCCAGGGGTTTAAAGAGTGTCTTTGAAAACTGTTGTTGTATAGGACGTACTTTATTACTACAGCGCTGTGGAACATCCAGCTCAGCCAGTGAGGAGTGACACAGTTCAATCCTTTGTATCTGGGGCGCACTGATATAAACATGCACACATACATACACACACGCACACAAACCTGAATCTTCATATTTTTGCCTCAAACAGCTAATTCCATAAACCCTGTACAGTATGTGAATTGTGAGGTTGTTTTTTATGGAAAGACAATTGCACACTTTGAACATGTGTCAACATGTTAGATCACTACTCATGTCAAAATGGTAGAAAACATGCTTTTGTTCGTTGTGTGAATTATCGACAGTATAGACAGTGATTAATTGCATGTGAAGATTATATACTTCAATAATGAACAAAGCAAACATTTAAATACATATATAAACTAATTTCACCTTTATTACTTAAAACCATCTCAGTACATTGATATATACTATATCCAAACAATGTGTATGTGTTACCTACACAAAATATATAAATCACAGTGTATAATGTATGTAATGTTCTCTAAGCTATGTTTGGTAGTGGATTAGTTGCTTACCGTCACTAGCATGCCAAGTAGCTTGATGCTACTGTATTCTCCAAAGAAGCGATTAAGCTGTGCAACTTTGGATGCTGAGCTGATTTATTTTCAAATAAAATGCTGAATAATTAAGTCCACATGCCACAAATACACTCTGGGTTTATACCAAATCTGCAAGGCTTCCTTTTACAGCAATGTTTATTTTTACAGCAGTGTTTTATAGTATCTGGGTTGGGACCCAAAGGTAACCTCAAATGAGACAAGGATAACTTGGTATCAAAATGCATGATGCTTTCTAAACAGACAGTTCAGCATATGTTATGTTGTCAAATCCAAGCCTCTTGCATAAAAGAAGCAGCAGTCTTTTTCTATAAAACAGGGTCAATAAATGGTGCATATAAATAGAATACCACACATGACAGCTCCATAAATATCTGTTTTGACTCGCGGAGAAATTCATTGCTTTGATATTTCAAGACCACAGCTCCAAGTGATAAGATGAAGCTTTTATACAGGCATCAAAAGATTTTTCTTTCAATAGAGTCAAATTTTATGAAACAACATGAGTCAGGCAGTGGTCGATGAAGTATTCAGATCCCTCAATGAAGTATAAGTACTGTAAAAATACTTCAGGTAAAAGTCCTGCATTCAAAACCTTATCTAAAAAACCTTTAATCTACAGCGCTGCAGCTTATTCTATAAAATCTGCTCTTAGAGGAAAACTAAATCCTTCAGTTTGCCACAAAAAGCAAATTTCAATATCACCAAATTTGGAGATACATGGTTTTAATTGGACAGGAAAGGTACAAAAAATGTATTCTTAAAAGAAACTAGTATCTAAAGATGTTGTATGGTAAAAAAAATTAAGATCAAAATGTCTAAATATTTAGATGTAGTGGAATAGCGGTCCATATGGCATTTCCATTAGCTCAAAAGTTAGCCTACAACAACTAGGATGCACTGCGATGCACCGGATCACTGAACACTCCTGCTGATGTACTGCAACTAACAGTATCGTTTTACAGCTGAACAAAAAGTACAGCAAATGTGCTTTTGAAAACATTTTAGGTGAGAAATAGATAATGAACAGGATCGTGGTTCGTGTTTCATCAAATTGTGCGAGGGGCTGTCTCCCTCAATGTGACTATACAGGGTCTTGGAGCCTCCCACTTCCAATAATGGAGGAAGGTAGAAACCAGTGACAGAAGAGTCATGATTCCAGAGGAGGTACGGAATCTGGAAGAGGAAGGATGAAGGTCAAGGGTGGTGGGGCTAGCTTCCCAAGGAGCCTGGACCAAAGAGAACCTTCCCAAGAGGAAGATAACCTGGGCTGACCTATGGAGACAGGAGCCGTTCCGCATCTCCTTCCTGCTGAGATCAGTGTATGACACGCTCCCAACCCCAACAAACTTGCACAAGTGGGGCATGAGAGGGGACCCAAGGAAGGTACAGGTGGCGCCAGGACAAGATGCCCATGACACTCACTAACACTTTAGAGCAGGAGATACAAAAGAAATGCCAACCACTTCGGTAAACAACATCAATCCAGTTTGTAAGAGGGGGGTAAAAGCCACCAACCACAGCAACAATATGAACCTGTTTGCTACAAAAGGCCCAATCATGGGAAATGAAGGTCGACCTGGGAGGAAGGTTGAAGTTCCCCCGGATTGTCCAGACAACCCTGAGGCTTGATATGATACTGTGGTCAGAAGAGGCAAAAAAGATCATCCTCATAGAACTTACAGTCCCATGGGAAGAGGGGTGTGAACAGGCCTTTGAATGGAAGAGCGCCAAATACCAAGACCTTCTGCATGACTGCAGGGGGGGAGGATGGCAGGCATGGCTGTTCCCAGTCGAGGGTGGCTGTAGAGGATTCCCTGTTCCTTCAGGGTGGAGAATGCTCATAGCCATTGGAATGACAGGGAAGGAGAGAAAGACAGCAGCTCGCAGGATGGGGGAGGCAGCAGAAAGAGCCTCGTGCTGGTTATGGTGCAGGACAGAGAAGTAAGGTGGAAGCCAGGAGGAGTAGATGGGCAGTGACTTGGCCACCACTACCGACCCACGATCTGGAGGGTGTTGTGGATAAGGGTCGAAACACCCAATGAACGATGGGTACTGCCTGATGACATCAAGTCCTCCTGGCCAAGGCTACATTCACTTAAGGTGAACACATTTGGCAGATTTTTGCTGGCAAAGGAGTTAGGGGCTCTGGGTGCAGATGAAATTGTAGTTATACACAGCTGGTTGAAAATCTGCAAAGTTCCTGTCTAAGTACAGTAAGGAAAATGTACATAGCTACACTACACTACTGGAGTCATGTGAAGTCACGATTTCCTACCTTGACAGACAGGCTGCGTGCCGCTCCAGGTGCCATTGTGAAGGCAGGTCCTCTCTGCTGAGCCACTAAGACTATATCCTGCCTCACAGCTGAAACGCAGCAGGCTCTTGGTTTTAAATTCTTCCCCTCCCAGACGGGCACCATGGGGAGGCATCCCTGGGTCTCCACAGATTCCTGGACTTATACCTATAGAGAGAAATTAGACATGAAGTTAATATACCATTCCAACAGCCCGACACACATACACCACTGAAGCAACCAAAGATTTCTCACTCAGTGCTTACTATAGGAGATATACTTGGAACATAGAAACACATGTAACCACATGCACAGAAACTCTGAATACACTCGATGTACTTAACGTGAAACAACGGCTGCATTCAGATGATGTCTACTGGGCTCCTTACCGGCTTTATGTAACTCCATGGTAAAACACAGGGTTAAGAGGTTGTCTCTCACTGGGGCCAGCATGCTATAAAGATATGTGTGCATCCATGCTACAGCCTCAACATCAACAAAAAAGCATTCGTGATGTTGGAAATGCACAAATATTTTGCCTACTCAGTCTTTTCATATACAGTGACACACACACACACACACACCATATATATATATATATATATATATATATATATATATATATATATATATATATATATATATATAGAGAGAGAGAGAGAGAGAGAGAGAGAGAGAGAGAGAGAGAGAGAGAGAGAGAGAGAGTAAAGGCACATACCCAGACACACAAACTTTGCAAAACTGTACTTTGCATTTAGGCTATACCAAATTGTTCTAGCATTAAAAGCACTGAGCGTGTCACAATTTTAGGAGCTTAAATTCCATCGGTGGGGATTTGTGAGTTTAACAGGGTACAGCTCCAAATGTGGCGTCTTGCATCTCAATGAGGTCTTCAGCTGCAGGATGGATTCTGCCCCGCTGAGCATTCTATTCTGAGGCCAGCAGAGTAAGCTTATTGCATTTCAGCTGTTGAGACAGTTGATGCTGAGTTTGGAAACGATCAGTTGTAGTGTTGGGGGATCTGCGTAAGCCTACTGTAGAGCAGCACTTAGAACCTGAGTAGTAAAAACACCTCATTTTCCCCTGGATGTTTCTTACACATGCAGCTCAAGCTGGGTTACATAGAGTTCAGCAGATTATTTTTTTTATGATAGTCATTCCTGAACTGAGGCTTTTTCAATGTATTCTTCTTCTCATCAAATTGAAGATTGGTAAGAAGCACAAGGCTTTACCAAATCAGTCCATTTCTCTGTATCTGTAGATTATTTTTTTGTATTGATAATGACAATTCCATCTTTTCAAGATATTGACATGGCATGACTGTCAAATGGTGATGTAGTTAACACAATGCACCCGTTAGACCTAGCAACAGCAATGAAATCATTGGAACTGTTACATTACTGTGATAAAGAATGTTGAAAAATATTGAAAAGCTTTCTTAAAATACTTCTGTGTGAAAAAAAGAATGCAATGTGCAAGGAGTGGATCAGACAGTTATCAGTAATCTCACTATATCTTGTCACTTCGTAAATGTGATAATTCACTTTCAGTTCTCCTGTAATACATGCCCATGTGGCTAGATTTTACAAATTGTGAAGAGTAACGACCTGCTGTAGTGAGTGGAGGGTCTGTTAGAAAGTCAAACACTGTCATTATCTGAATAGTTCATTATACCCACTGATCTAAAATCCAAAGCAAACCCAGTTTAAGAAGTGAGTGCTGAAATGTATATGGAAGTCTGAAACACACAGGAAGCCAGACTGTGACCATATTTTCTAGTCAGTTCTTGTTACTTCATGTTATTGTCATATAGCACAGTACAGGCTACATCTGACATTAAGCAGTGTGTGATGCTAAAGCAACAACACACTGGAGATATCGTAATACTGACATTCTTCTGAGATATGGCTCATTTTTGTTACACCAGATGGGATGATACTATTTTTTGACAGCTGAACCAGTTTTTATCTCTCTCCTCACTAACTCAACACGGGTTTTGTTGTTTTGTAGTTTTTTATTTCTACGTACGTGGCCTGATCTATGAATAGCATCATCTAATGGTAAGCTTACTGTGGCAACTGTTTTGATGGTTGAAGAAATACATATAGTATAGAGGCTTCTCTGCGAATGCTTTCATCAAAAACTAATTTCTTGTAATCTCATGACACACATTTCCCTGTTGCAGTGTAGATGCTGGTGATTTCAGTGGGTGTGATTGCTGGATTATTGCTTTAGATTTAGAGACATGCTGTGAAACGTATAGCCGACATGCCTTCCATTTAGAATAGGGTGTATCAACATGCATGACAGCATAACTGACTAAATATCTACTCTCTGCAATTCTACCAGCTGGAAACCAGTTGGCATGCTGCTTTATTGACCAGTGCACATTTACCAGTGCAGTATGGTGGCGCTCCACTCCATGTGCCATCCTCCTGACAGTGGCGAGTTGCGTTGCCCACCAACACCCCTCCAGGCAGGCAGGAGTACTGCAGCTCTGAACTGTACGTCCAGCTGCGGGTTCCAGACACTACTGCATTAGGGGGTACACCGGGGTCACCACAGGAAATAGCTGGAGAGACAATGACAGATTGAGAGAGAGAGAAAGAGAGCGAGAGAGGGGATGGAAGTGTTAGTGTCTGATTGTGTCCAACTATAGATTTCAGATACTCCTGCATTAGATGGTGCAGCTGGGTCATTGTGGGAGGCAGCCAGAGGGAGCGGGTGACAGCAAGGGAGGGGCAGGATTAACACAAGTGTTTGCTGTTTTTGTGTGCCCGTTTACGTACGCACACAGGGAATAGAAAAAGAAAGATCACTCTGTGAACCACATCAAAGATTAAATACATTTTTGCAATTATGCTGTCTAAAATACACAGATAGCAGATAAATATTCATAAAGTGCGGAGAATTGAATCTGAATTTGAAACACTTCTGATGTCTTTTAAGTAACAATTTACCAGACATAGTTTCTACCAATGTTATCAATCTAAATATCAAACAGTAGATTTTGTTTGTTTACTCTTTTTTGTATTTGTCTGATGTCTGATTGTATTTATCTGATGTAATGTAGAGATAGACAGTAAATGTGGGCACAGAGTATTGAGGACTGAAACTTCCAAAATCATAATTAAGATGTCATGCCTTGATTCACTCATTATTAACTTTGCTCATTTTTTGATCTTGGCAGTTTCGGTCTTCCATAAGAGGGCAAGGATATATTTACAATATAACTTGCACAGCTGTACTTGCACTGTATGGTGGTATAAAGTCATGCCAGTAAAGCTTATTTTTATTGAGTTTAATTGAATTGCCTGAGAGAGAAAGAAAGAACCAATAACTCATCTCAAATTAATTCCCTTTAGCTAGAAAACATAGGGGGAGTCTTACTCCTCTCTCCCTCTCCTTTGTAGAGAACTAGTAGAAATCGTTCCATAGCGTTAAAGCATTGGACATCAGTGAAAAGAATCTTCTAGGTTTTTCTTCAATTTTGAAAAAATCGACGTTTTACAGCGCACAGGTTTCTGGAGGACACAGATATGAAACTGCTCTCGATTTTCTATTTCTACCAAATGACTGGTCCTCCAATATCTCCCCTTACCCCCCAAATTATATTACTCCATCCTCTCCTTGCCCCTCAGTCATCGCCCCTCTCCCCCCAATTTTCGATAAGACCTTGTTTCTCGAATGTAATGCAGCATCTACCCCTCTCTCCCTCTCTGTCTGATTCCTCATCTCTACCTCTTTGTTACTATGTCATCGTCCTGGTTGCCTCCCTGTGTTTCTCTCTCTATCTCTGAATCAGTCTCCTTCTCTCTATCGCTCTCAAGTTTAATCTCTGTGTTTCTATCAGCCATGGTAGCTCTCTGACAGGAACGCCTATTGCCCTAAGAGACACACGCTCCCCTTTTTATCTGCACACACACACACACACACACACACACACACACACACACACACACACACACACACACACACGCACACACACACACACACACAAACATGCTCAAACCTTTAAGCCTCTTTCTTTCATTCTCTTGCCTTCCTTTTATGATTACTCCCTCCCATTTTCCACCTTGAACCCCTTTCTTATTCTCTCAGTTTCTCATTCGCTCCTCATCTTCCTCCCACTGGTTCCTCAAGCCATTTCACTCCTGAAATGGCTTTCCTCACAAATATAAAGAAAAATAATAGAAATCCACCTATGACAAACTTTTGTGGACTTTTTTTTCATCTGATGAATTCTGAAAAGTTGTAACCTGCTCACAATATGACAAATATTTTCATTACAGGCCTTTGAATGTTAATCTATTGCTCGTTCTGTCTCTACTTCTGCCTCATTTGTCTCTTACACATGTATCGTCAATACAACCTGTATTTGTCTTTCCATACCAAGGCAATGAGGGATTGGTCGGTCCCATCGTCCATCATCCTGGCATGTGAGGAGCGCTGAGCCCAGGAGGTAAAAGCCTCGTTTACAGTGGATGGCCACAGTTACACCATAGCTGAAGACTTCTGGATAACGTAGGCCAGATTGGCGAACGCCATTTTCCACCAGGCCAGGGTCTGAACAGTTCACCACTGCAGGAGAGAGCAGAAGACATTGTGTGACAATTTAAATAATTCTTATAGGCAGGAAAGTTTCTTCATTTGGTTTCAGTCCAGTGGGTTGAAATGAAGATTGATGGCTTTGGATTGTGCTGAGAGAAGAGAAGAGAAGAGAAGAGAAGAGAAGAGAAGAGAAGAGAGGAGAAGAGAAGAGAAGAGAAGAGAAGAGAAGAGAAGAGAAGAGGAGAGGAGAGAAGAGAAGAGAAGAGAAGAGAAGAGAAGAGAAGAGAAGAGAAGAGAAGAGAAGAGAAGAGACACATGATTTCACTACTTCCTATTTAACTGACACTCAACAGTTTATTCTGAAGTGAGCAGTAAATTGAGATTAATTGAGAGGACACTTATTAATGATTATCATCTTGTGTCATTGACAGGTGCACTATGAGACAAGCTGCATTATGATACTGTCATAATATGCCACAGATGCCAATTTTTTCTTCAATTGTGGGAATTTGTAAGGGGACTATATAATTATTTTGTGCTCAAAATTGTGGGCTGTAAATTCAGTGCACCGTACAGTAAATAGATAGTTAAAATTCAAAGAACAAACAGGATGTGGTTTTCTTCTTTTTAGGGCACTAAACCCTGTCAGAAATTCAGATTGTCACTCTTTCTCTTTTCTAAACTTGCCTTTGTCACAAACTGCCTTGATTTCTGGAGTTTTCTACTCTCTCCTCTGGTCCTTTCTACTCTAACTCTACTCTGCTCTCTGGATGGATGCCAGTCGAATATAAGTGGAGTTTTATTTTCCATATGTCACTGGGGAGACTGACATTCACTCAAATTCAAGTCCATGGGGGACCTGGATATGTGTGTGTGTGTGTGTGTGTGTGTGTGTGTGTGTGTGCGTGTGTGTAGGTGGTTGGGTGTGTGTGTGAGTCTGGCGCCCTATGGGAACAAAGAAAGTTTCAGACTCATAATTGACAGCTGCTGCTGGGAGGGAGGGGGAGGGAGAGGACAGAAAAAGTAAGGGAGATGGAGAAAGCAAGCAAGCGAGGACGAATCCCCTCAATGGAAAACCCATGTGAGCAACTATGTCGTATTGATCTGTCCTCATGACTGTGCTGAATACTGTGTGACTGTGTGTGTGCGCGCGTGTGCGTCTTTTAGTATATCATAACTTTTCCACAACCAGAGGTCTGGGGAGGCTTGTAGTCTAACAACCACGCATGGTTAGTCGAGGAAAGGAATATGTCTCTGGACATGTACCCAACTGCGTGTGTTTGTGTGTGTGCATGACACATACACGCACACACACACACACACACGCACACACACACACACACACACACACACACACACACACACACACACACACACACACACACACACACACACCAACAAACACATGCACCACACTGATTGTGGCTAAATACAGCTCTATGTTAAGTATGTGTTTACGCTATGATTATTCAGTTCTCAATTTTACCGTCTGCTGGTAACCGATTTAGCCAAAAATGTTCCAGTTGATATACTGTAGCTTGAAGCAAATCGGGCCAACAAATGCTGAATACATGCTGACTATCTAATATGCATAGCTTAAGTGGAAAATCCTTTGTGCTGTACAGCCTGTGTCTTATTTAAGTGGTCATCACTCAGTTTGTTTGTGATGACATTTTACTTGCCAGCTGCCGGAATCTGAAAGGTGTAGGTACTGGAAAACTCTGTTACATCCATCCACTGCTGTGATACAACTACTTTTTCTTGTTTATACAATATATACTGTATACCAGGGGTGAAAGGGAGGAAAAACATTAGAGGGATGTACAGGGCAATACGTCTATAAGTCTGTGTTAATACTTATATTTGTGACCTTTGCAGACAGGTAGGGGGCTGCTCCACTGCCCGTTGAGTCGGCACTGAGCACGAGTGTTTCCACTGAGGACGTGACCTCTGTTACAGGTGAAGTTGACAACATCATTGAGGTTGAACTCGCTGCCATTGGTCCGCCCATTGGCTGGGTTGCCAGGGTGACCACAGGTAATAGCTGAGGGAGTAGAGAGAGGTATGATGAGAAACTGGAGTTGTGGAAATAGTGTCATGTGCAGCATTGTGTTTGTGATATTTTTCCAAGTAGAGGCTGCAGAGATAGTCATTGAAACAACAATTTAAATCCTGAAAAATGAGTTATTTCCTTTACGACTCTTGTGCATAATGGATTTACTTAATATAGGAAAATCTTTTCAGCTTTTCAGATTTAATGGAAGAACAATAAATCATCATACAATGCAGATGAACTACAGTGGTTTTGGTTCCATAAAGCACTTACGGACGCAGACGGGTGTTGTTCCAGACCACCGGTGGTCTTGCTGACAGATTCTGACTGATGTGCCGATTAGGCGATATCCTAACATGCACTGGTACACCACTGTGTCACGGTAACTGGAGCCATCTCCACTAATGTGGCCATTGACTATAGGATCTGGAGAGTCACAGTGGCCAGCTATAAGAGACAAAATATAGACATTAATTCATTCTAATGAAAAACAGCTTTAAAAACATCTACTCTTTTTCATTGTCCCAACAATTAAACTGCCAGACGATTTTAGCTGTTCCCTCGATACTTAAACATCTGAATGTCTGGAGTGTGGCATCATCTGTGCATCTACAAATCAATGTTCAAAGACAGCACAACTCTGTGACTGCAGTCCTAACCATGCAGCAATTACAGATGCTCAAATGGTCTGTTAAAATCAGAACATTTTTAATGATCTGTCTGCGTTCTCTAAGTGGCCTTGAAGTACCACGTCCTTTCATGATTTCTTAAAACTCAAGCACGAAAATTGCAGGACACATCTTGAGAGCTTAGGTGTGGAGAATCATTGAATTGTATTCAATACCATTTCAGCTGTTAAAAGACTAATCACCCGCATTCACAGTCAATCCCTTGCTTCATGTTTCCGTGCCTCATGAACTCAAAGACTAAGGGCCCAGAACTTTTTCATCTATTTGGCATTTAATATAGTTTTTTCTGAACTATCTCAAATGATTAATGCTACAAAAAAGGCATCTAGAACATTTACTCTTTTTGCAGAACTCATTTGGGATTAATGCAGATGAAATGCAGATATTTCTACATTTTTCTGAACGCCATCCACTCAAAATCAGTATCCAAGAAGTGTTATTTTACAATTGCTCAAACAGACCACATAGAATATTAATATCAATCCAAAATTGTTCATATCAGTGCACGTTTGAGTTTTTTTCCAGATCAAATTGTGATGTATTGGCATTAATAACTGTGCCTCCTGAATACACAGAGGATTGTGTGAGAAGCTAAAGCTTAAGCCTTTCCAAAAGGTGAGGAACAAATTTTTTGCTTCCTTTAAAGAGTATCTAAATTATAAAGAATTCTGTAAAATCAGATTGTGGCTATAGAGATGATTGTGGAACTTTAGCACAAGAGCTGCATTTAAACTAAAAATGAAAACGATGGACTCAATTCAAAGATGAAAATGCTTCTTGAGAAGGAACTTCACATGGAACATAACTGGTATCTGAACATGTTAATGATTATAGTGAATATTATAAAATACATATATTATAATTAATTATATTCGTCAGAGTGCCTATCACAGATATATTTCTTACGTTGGATATATTACATAATGTAGATAACTTATTATTATTAACTTGCCAGTGAATTTTAATGATTTGACTGACTGATTTCATTTTGGACCATAAAATGTATTGTTAAACTGTAAAGTAACCTGGCTCCAATACATATCCTTGATAACCACATATATATACATACATAAAAAGAAGAATATTGGGTGATTGATATCGATATGAGCATTTTTAATTCCTTAACACCTGTATCAGCATAAATCCAGTATTCTTGGGCTCTAATATTTTTATATTGCGTAATCTATAGATATTCTACAGATATACGTATATCATATTGTATTGAGAGTGAATGCTAAAGTTTATTTTTAAATCTGTGAATTAAGTATACTTTGCCTTTTAACCTTGTTAACATCCAAATTACAGAATAGTAATGTGAAGGTGGACACGCCTTGATTCATACATTCATCACATAAAATGTGCATTTTATTCAGGCATGTACCTCCAAGGCTGAATCGCTGGAGTAGAATGTGCATGTAAAATCAGGATTAATCATTTCTGGTCAGTGCCGACTGAAGGTCTAAATCAAGCCCTTAATGTATTAAGTAATAAAATGTCTCTTTATCAGATCATTTGAGTCACTGAGGCATGTGCACAGTTTATCTTACTTATTGCTGCTCTTATTTCCAAGGACCTTACTTAGACACCTGTAGCAACCCCATGTATTAATAAAGCACAGATATAAAATGATTACACATTTCCATTAGTCTACACACAGTTTAGCCTCTCAACTGTAGTTGTACAAGATACAGTGATACCACTGCTCACAGCAGAAAAATAGGAAGATTTTTGTATCACATTTTACTGTTTGCTTTTTGATATTCTCTACTGGATGCTTTATCGTATAGGACTGAACGTACAGCCAATCTGACTGGTGACACCAGGTACTAATCAGATAGAATGTCATACAGAAATGCACCAGAATGATACCATAGATATGGCACGCAAGATGAGTCCTTTCAGTTCAGTAAGTGTGCCCTTTCTTCTGGTCTCAATCCCAACACAATGTACTGTATATCCTATCACAGCTAAAGGACCTTACCTAGACACCTGGTCTCCGCACCACTCCATAGACCATCAGCACCACACTCTCTGACATGTGACCCCACCAGCGTGTAACCATGGTTACACATAAAGATTGCAGTAGCTCCAAATGTGGTCAGCATCCCCAGTTTGGTCCCAAACGCTGGAGATGGAAGCTCACCACAGGAGATGACTACAAAATAAAACGCAGATGTTAAGACCATGTCATCACAGAATGACACTGGAAATGATATATTACATAACATTAAAGGGCAACTAGTTCTACTGACTGTGATTTAAAAAATCTGGATATGTAGTGAATTTTATTGGCAAGTCTTTGCAAACTGTCATCTTGAATTTAAATACTGTACATTACGTTTTCCAATACCACACCTGGCTGAATTAGATTTAGGTCAGAACATGCACTAATGTCCTTGGAGACACTGTGCTCAAACCACTGGGCAACTTGAAGAATAGACACGTCTGTTGCATTGCCTTATCCCTCAGAGCTGCTGCAGTGTGAGGCCAGTCAACTCAAATACTGGATCATAAAAAATGCAGGCATACATGTAGCAAAAATAAACATTGAAAACGTTCTAATATAAGATCCGCTTCAATAATTTACTTTTAAAGTGTACACATTTCACTTTTTATTGGCATGTCATACATTAAGCAATGCTAAAAGATTCTGTAGTCCATTGGAAAGTTTTCTAAGTCACAATGCTATCTTCCAACTTCATTTTATAAAATAAGCAGCAAAGGCCAACTGCAGAGTAACCCTGTATTTAAAAAAAAAAAAAAAAAAAAAAAAGCAATCATCCTCGATTGCCTCCACTAGGAAGAACAGATTGAATTCTGTCAGAAATATCACCGTGCGAAGACAATATGGTTAAGATACCTATGGTTGCTAATGGAAATGAACAAATACACTATCACATATAAGTGTAACTCCCTCTCAAGTTGACCCATGGCAACCAGTATTATACATGGTCATGCTTCCAATCAAACACACTGAAAAGCACATGCTCTCTTTGCACAAAAGAAGCTAACTCTATCAGGAACAAATTTCTCTGACTTTTCCAGCGGTTGTGCTATGCCCAGGTTGTGGCTTTAAGTGTAATGGAGATCTTCTGATAGTCTTTTTGTTTGCATACATTCCCTTCTCATGCCGGTGTGTGTGTGTGTGTGTGTGTGTGTGTGTGTGTGTGTGCTAGTGTTGGCATGAGACCTCTTTTTGTATGCCTTGGTTGATATACTATAGGGTGTCTCATCCCCATACATAAAAGCTGTTGACTGTGAAAACTGACATCATAAAAAGAAGAAAATAATTTGTGCAGAGTACAAAGGTGCACAGATAGATGTGTATATCAAGTGTGAAAAGAGGACGGTAAACAAGCACACAAAATAAATAAAAAAATCATAGTGGAGTTTTTGTTATCTTGTTTCAAAGGGAAAGGGGTGAATAATAAATCTGACAGTAGCAGTCCAGACATATTTTCCAAAAGACAGTCATGAAGGTGTTAATGTTTGTGTTAATACTTACTCTTGCATGTAGCTGGGTCATCTGACCCCTCCCACGTCCCATTGGCAAGGCAGCGAAGAGTCCGATGCCCCACACCCAAATAGTATCCTGTCGAGCATTCAAGCATCACCATAGAGCCAAACTCTCCCAACCTACCAGAGAGCAGGCGGTAGGTCATGTGATCTGAGAGGGTGCCCTCAGCGCTTGGGCAGTGGATTGCTGGAAAATAATTTGAAATAAAACGTTCAATCAATGTTCAAGCATCATTTGTGTCCTTGATTATTAGTTATTTACCACCATATTGTTTCAGTTCACATACATGCCATCCCTAATTAAAACATGAATCTCAATGATCTAAAATCCATTAATTATAGATGCTGAAAATGTAGAATCTTACATACAATAAAGAACCAGTACTCTAAAGCATTAGACACCTAGGAAGGCCATAAAGTAAAATTTCACAGTGCAAGAAGTCCATTGAACATCAAGAAAAAAATCTCTGGAAAATAGCTAGGTAGTGGACCTTGAATTAAGATTCTCAATTCAGCCATTCGTGACTGCCCTTAAATCCTAGTGAAAAGAAATACTTACGTAGACATCTTGGAGCTGTGGCAGCATTACTCCAGCTGCCATCCTCCAAACACACGGCTGTCATTGGAACACCAGGGTCGAGATGATAACCGTGCTTACAGTGGTAAGTGACCTGGCTACCAACGGTATACTGGTTAGCATGGAAGCTGCCATTGCCCGGTGACTGTGGGATTCCACATGAGATAGCTGCCACATAACAGAAAGGTTATGTGAGGTTGTTATTGAAGAGGAATCCTTTTCAAACCTAAACTTAACCAGGGGTACTTGTACCACAAGGGTTACTTCTGCTGTTTCCAAGGGTTACAGTACAGAAGCTCAGAGCTCATTTGTATGATTAATAAAGTTTGTTAAATGTATGGACGAAATGGGAGCTAATAATTTACATACTACTGTATATTCCAACCATGTATCTATAACTTTTGAAAGCTGTGCTCACTATAAATGATGAAATAGAGAGCTAAAAATAATGCTAAATGGTTGAAATTATTATCACAAAGTGATGGATGAACAGATGAAATAGTTATCAACAGGCATTATGTAGTGAAAAAGCTAAAAGCAGTGGATAAATGGTTCAAATAAACAGTTTAAAGTATCAGACACAGATGGAATAATGCCTGAACTGAACATTTATAGTTCAGCTATCTGAAAAACTATAATATCTAGTTTGAAATCAATTCAAACGAAGGTTAAGACAAGATGGGCGTTGTCGATGAAGTGGCACTGAAGTTGATTTGACATAGCTGTGAGGGGACATTAGAGAAAAAGGCTGGCAAGCAGTGACTAAATGATCCACAACGTTTTACCTTGACAAAAAGGTGGTGATGCATCCCACTGGAAAAGCCCATTTGGATGGAGCCTGCAGGTGGAATTGCTTGAGCCTACCAGGCGGAAACCACGGTTACAGTAGAACTGAAGTCTGCTACCTGGACGGAGCTTGGTTCGGTTGACCACGCCCCCATTCAGTGGGGGGTCATTAATGCTACAGTAGGCAGCTTAATAGACAGAGATACAAAGACAAACAAAGGAGAAAGGTTTAATAAAAAAGGGAGGAGAAAGAAACTACCTGTCCATTCTAATTCATTTTCATTGCTGAAAATACTTGGCAGGATAGACAATAAAAGGTTAGCACCATGGATTTTCAGTGGAATAAGGTGAGTCTGGTAACATAACAGCACTGATGTTCCCATTACCAAGCATCTTTGATAACAGACATATCAACTATCATCTAAGTCTGGCCTGACAGCTGTGAACCAGTTACAAACACAAAGATTTATTGGCATTAAATAAAGTTTTTATTCTGAAAGCTTTGCAAATATTGAGACGTTGTATTCTTCCTGGGCCTGAGGGTAAAAGCATCACTGCTAGAGCATGGAGAACAATCTAAACATCCAGCAGAACACGCCACAATGGGCCACTTGGCTCTCCCTTCTCTGTCCGACGTGGTCATTGCTCCACCTGCTCTTGGCTCTTCTCCCTTTTGGCTTTACGTTTCAGGAATGACTTTCTCGCTCCAGAGCAGCAGAGTCATTGTGTAATTTTCATCTATAAAAACTTTTTTTTTTTTTTTGTCAAGAACTATCTTATGTCTCCCTCTCACCAGTGAGTTATATGCCATTTCTTTTGCTCACTCTATCTGCTATAAAATCAATTTAGCTGCACCACTAATTTTATATCTTATCATAGCACTTCCCTCTCTAACATTATAATTCTGTGGCAAAAACATTCAAGATGGAGGCCCAAATTGTCATTCCTTCCTGCTGAACATGAACTCCTCTTGGATTACATTTTATCTCTGGGCCTCCATATGAGAGGATCAGTTGTTGTTTAATACCGCATTGCACTGGCTATTTATTGGGGCTATCTGGGCGGAGATTACTTTCCTTCCTGTCTGCAGGAAACACTGAAAAATCTTAAATTACCTTCGCAGAAAACCTGAAATTTTGGGAGGATAGTTCAAAAGAGAAGTGTTGCAGAAAATGTTAGAAATATATTGTGAAGGTTCTTTTCTGTGATATGAAATTACAGGTCGTTTGCAATGTTCTTCACTGGGAAACACAGTGAGAGATTTCTTTCAGCTACAGTACAGGATGACAAATCATGCAAGAATGAGGCACACTATATTGGGACGCCTTATAGTATATTATTGTGCTTATACCACAGCCATTTACCCAGTTAATGTGGTGATGGTTTGGTATACCAACAATAAATTAACCAAGTTTAAATGATCATCAGGCCTTGCAGTCTATACCAGTCTGTACCATCAGTAGCTCAGAGACACCTCTGACAGCCTTCATGATTATATAACCCTGACCTTACGTGGTTTTGAGCTGCCTCTCTCATCCAAGCAAAGAGCAGATACTCTGCATGGGTTGACTGAACTTATAGCTGCCTCTGCTTCTACTTGTCTTACTTATACCTGCTGGACCCACTGGTTTGTTTGAGTCATTTCATTTGAAGGCCCCGTCCCTCTAACTAATGCAACCTTCATCCCAACTATCATTTCTAACAGGGCTCCTAACTGTCACAAAGTGAATGTGAACTGTCCCAAAATCAGATGTTGCTTTTTTACTTTATCATTAAAATCTATGTGTGTGTTAAACTATTAGCATTCACAGTACATCTACTGCAAAACTGTACTCTAGTACTAGTAGTTTAGGACATCTACTAAGGCTTACTGTAAACTTGTTGTGTTGTCACATTAAACTGCACTTAACTGTTTACCACTAATGTTCCTCTGAACAAAAACTCAGTCCTGCTGTGTGTTTAGCTCTCTGCTCCATCAGCTGTTAGCTATTAGCTCCATTAACTGTTACCTGTCTTATCAAAACACACCACAGGGATCACTGACAGCAAACTAGCTCTCCTAGCGCTAATTGCAACACAGATTAGTTTTTTTTTTCCCATTACATACTAGTGTGTCCTAGTAAATCCTGAAGGCATCCTGGGGAAGATAGCTATTCACCCAGATTTTCATGTTGCCCCCAGGACGAAGGGACGCCTTTAGTCTTAAGCCCCGTTTTTCCACATGGTTCTCTGCCCTACAGTAATGCACTTTCAAACCAAACCTGAATCCTGCTCTCTCCCAACCAAAGAACAGATACGTGGCAGCTTGGGCCAACCCTTCATCTACATTGTATCTGCATAGATAAACTACAGACCCACTGGCTTGATGAGCTGCTTCATCAGCTTGCTTCGACAAATTTCTATGGCCAAATAGAAAATGCATTCTAGATTATCAAAGTATCAAATAAAAGCCTATTTTCATAATCATGCTGAGTGCTTTCACTTTTTTTGTCATAGTTTTTTCCTCATCTGTGACAGCTACCCAAACAACATATTTTTCAGATGCTGACAGACTTGTTTATTCTGGCTTTGACTCTATTTCATGTATCTTTAGCTGACTAATGCTAAAACCTAAACTGTTTATCTGAGGAAACATAAAATAAAATAAATCTTTGTTCTCACACAAGCTATAAAAGTAGTCTAAGTTATTAACTTGCGTATTTACAGCCTGACCCACAAGCCTCCCACACATATTTAAGCATACACACAGTAGAGACACAGAGACAGAAAGCAAGGAGTGGAATTTAAAAGAGATTCACCATTAAGCATGTACACAAGCGATGATGCTATTGCTGATTTTAGAAAGACACTGAATGTACTGTACAAACATGATACAATTAAGAATGGCACCAAGGTTATTTCACAGCTGAAGAAAGTGCAGAGAATGTGAAGAATCTTCAGTAAAATACAGCTGTGATTGTGACAGCACAAGCTGTTAGCAAAGCAGAATCAATCACACAAACACATTCTTACTTCTTACTATACCTGTTAGGGCTGTGATATTCCAACACATTCCGTATATTCCAATCTTAACAGTTACCTTGAAACTAAAACCGAGTCTTAAAACTCATGACTCAAGTCATGTTATAAGCAACTGACAAACACACACTACATATACATACTGTTCTATATGTAAGATGTGCTTCAATGTAAAGCACAACCGAGCATTTAAAGTGTATGGCAAGTGTATAGTAAGTGAAAAATCTCAGCTATAAAGTTCTGTTCTCTGTTTACAGCACCATAGGGAGAAGACAATGCTATTACTTCAGGACACTGTGCTCATATAACCCACAAACTAAAATATATCACACATGTTTTTTTTCAGTACAGAGAGCCAGGAGACTGACTTTGTGACTCACTCCTCTCAAGTCCAAACAGCATCAGTGTCAGTGTAAATTGCATTTTCTGTGACTGAGATTGGTGGTCATCTCCAACAAATGCTTCACAAGTTAAAACCCACGATTAAAGGGCAGCTGAAAAATCTCACGACTCCAAATTGAACCAAGCTAATGGTCAGAACACTACAGTGCTGGCAAGATCCTGCAGAGATAATACACTCAATTTGAACCAAATTGTCAAATTAACAAATTGAACATACTAATTCTCTTAATTAGGTTGACGCATTAAAAAGAATGTTTCCAATTAGAATTGTTCTCTTAATGACCATGGTTTAAGTACCTACTGTACATCCTTTTTTCTTCCACTCCTAATTTTAAAGATTAATCGTTTGGCTTTTTAGCCTGTATTTCGGCAGAACAGCTAAGAGATAATGACAGGAAAAGGGGGAGAGGGAAAAGGGAGGACATGCAGCAAAGGTGGAACCATAGGTTGGAATAAGACTTGGAGAGCTGCTGAGGACTCAGCCTGCATGTATGGTGCTCAGGGATTGTCATGATATGAAATGCGTTGGGGCTGGTTGTTCATGCCCATAGACGAATCACTTCAGACAATATTTGCATAGCTGGATGGGTAACTGTTCTGTGTGTGAAGGCAAATCGAAAGCTTTCCTCCATGACATGCATATTTACATTTCACAAACAATTACACTAAGCATGAATGAAACACATGTATCAGAGCTCAATATTGTAGCTAGTGTTTGATTTTGATGATAGTTCTCTTTTAATGACAATATTTCAATACCTGAGTATCGTATCTTGAATCCTCTCTTGTTGGTTGCATGGTCGGTGGACCACCGTAGATAGAGCTGATTTGTTTTAGATGTGAAGTTCAGCTGAGATGAGTGGTTACCACTAAGAGCGACAAGCAATGGGCTCTGTCCTGAGGACCCTAGAGAAACAAATGAACACAAGACTTAAGAACTGCTGTGTGTGGAGTATACTGTTACAGTGTCCAATGTACTATATAGTTTTTTTCTTGTTCTAATTGCATGTATGTACAAAATCAAAATGTAATTTTGTTTTCGTTGTCTGCGTGTGTGTTAGGGGGAAGCGGTAGGTCAACACAGATATCACTTCCTTTATATGAGTGTGTATCAGTGATTTCAGACATCCCAATAATCTAACAATCTCCCAGATGAATATTAGTCTAACCAGAGATGGAGATGAACAATATGCTGCCGTCAGAATGTGTTTTATTGATTCTGAGACATGCAGCACATGAGGGTGACAGCATCATTAAGTTGCTAAGTATCCCCAAATTCAATGTTGTACATCCTCTCTGACTACAGCATATTGCTTGGCTCCATCTCAGGTTTATAGACTACAAACCTCCACCTGCGCTAATGTCTGTTTGAACAAAGCAGCGGTTGGTGAGTTTGGTCTTGTGTGTGTGGGTGTGTGTGTGTATATATATATATATATATATAGTATATTTGTATTTTGGAAAAGAGTACAACTACATTTTCTCATACAGCAAGGAACCACTGACTTATTTTTTTTCTATAGTCTACATAAACATTTAAAAACTGAACCAGATACAACAAATTGGAGAAAGGTCACAGCAGCCTACTCCACAATGATGCCATTACTGTCTGCAACATCAAAGATGGCTATAGTCTGCTACGCACAGGGCAACATAATTAAAAATAAACAGAGCTGAGTGCGATACACAGATAAGTATTATCATATATGCTCATTCCAGCATTCAATGCAAATGATATATTTCAAAAGCAAGTAAGATCCCACTTGTGTTTTTTGTTGGCTTGTAATGATGCTTGTTGTTTTAAGCTGCAGCCACTGTAAACAGACATACTGTCATGATTTTACAAAGGACACTGCTTGTCGTCACTTAGCAATTTTACCCAGCAATGATACGTATAGTTACTTAAAGTTTGGAATATACAATGTAAATAAAAATAAATAAGTACACAGGAAGAAGTTCAATCCCACACATGCACATTCTGATCTGCGCACTTTCACAATTTACTGTTACTCAACCTACTTTAAAACTCCTGGAGGGGAACACCACAAATACGATTTAAGTGTTACGCATCTTATTAACTGTTGTGCTACTTTTCTTAAACAAACATGAATTAAGGCTGCGTGTGAGTTAGTGTGTGTCTATGTGAAAGAAGGGCAAAAATAGAGGAGGAAGATCTTTACATACCGTCA
Organism: Acanthopagrus latus; assembly: GCF_904848185.1. Taxonomy (NCBI): domain Eukaryota; kingdom Metazoa; phylum Chordata; class Actinopteri; order Spariformes; family Sparidae; genus Acanthopagrus; species Acanthopagrus latus. The sequence goes on from NC_051042.1 coordinate 25,012,235, forward strand.
AAAATCTCAAGTTCATCAAACTGTTTCTCGCTGTGAAACATCTCTACATATATATTGATGGTGTAACCTGGGAAACAAGATAATATCATATAAACCATATCCTGAAAAGCTGCAATATGCAATATGAAGTGTGTACCACACACACGCGCGCACACACACACACACACAGGGAAATATTCATGCATATTTGCATATTTAACAGAGACATATACTTGCATTAGCATACACTGTAGACAGTCTTTCACAGTATAAAACAAACACACACACTTTATGCAAATATGAATGTACACACACACACACACACACACACGAACGCGCGCACACACACACTACTATTTTGCTCACTTGTACATAACTTGTACACATACTGGTTGCACCCTCTTGACACACTCTGTACCTGGAACCATGTGTAGCAGCCAGGAGCATGTCTGGCTGTTTGGGTAGTTGCTAGGAAACCCGGGACTCAGTATCACTCCTGATGACGAAGATCGTTCCTCATTGGCTGGGCACTGGGCTGGAGGGGTAGTAGACAAAAGCCAGTCAGATAAACATAACAGCGAAAACGTGCATGTTTCCAATTTCTAGCAATTCTGAATTTGCAGTCCTTCTATCCATCCCTCTGTTGTTCTTTATCTGGCCACTTCCATTATCAGTTATTTTTCAAAGCAGACATGCATAAACTCCCCACACCTGTGGAAATGTAAGTTTAATACAAGTTTGCATCAGTGAGTGCTTCATCTAGATGTCTAGGGGTTGTACTGGGATTCATATAAAGTGGCATGTAAGGACTGCATGTCCATGTTCTCTGCCTATTCAATAGCCTTTGGCAAAAAGTGAGACATTAGGTGCCTCTCCTAGCCTTTCTGTGTGATGACTACTATGCAATAGGACTTCACACAAACAAGCTGAACTCTAAGGTGTGTGGGGGAGCACTTTGGTTGCATGTCCTCTCATAAGAGTGCTGGCTTCTTTTTCTCCTGCTTTATAATGGAAAGGACACTCTGTTCATCCCACACGATGGTGAAGGCTGAGCATCTCTTCAACACTGTAGCAGGGAAAAAAAAAACTCTCAAAAGAGATATTCAAATCAGTTGTCTCATAGAAATACCAGGAGCTGCGACCAGCACTTCAATTACGTTTTAATATTGCTGATTGAAAATATGTAGTGCCTCCTTCCTGAGGTCTCTTTAGACTTAAAAGTCATGTACCTACCACAACTGTTTGAACTATATACAATGGAGAAACCGCCATGAAAAATAGCAAAGCATACCTTCAACACATAACACTAGGACTGTTCGACCAAGAAGAGCTACCAGTGCCAACTGAATGATATTCTTCGAAAATGCACTTCTGCTATTTAATATGTCATAAAACAGAAACATAAAAGGCTTTGAAAACTTTAATTCACCTTGGAATAACATGTTATCGTCTGCTTACTCAGTCTGCCTAATAGACCTCTAACAGCATACATCATGGCTTGTCATTCAAGGAAAACCACAGGTGCAGTTCGTAACATTAAAATGACTGCATTCCATTAAGGTGAACTGGGTCTACAGTCCTGGTATTGTGCATGCTGTGCAAAGTTATTTACACATGAGGATGAAAGGTATTCAAAGTCCTGGTATGATTTTGATAAACTTTGTTGAGAGAAAAAAAATATTCAGATTTCTCTGCTGCAAAATATTTAAAAAACACAACTTAACTATAGATTCAAACAATTTGGATAAAGTGTCACCGTCTGATTTTCGCATAGACATGCAAAGAGAGTGTATTGTGTGCATGGTTAGTCAGACTTGGTGTGGCCTTACCTTGACATGCTGGGGGTGGGGCCTCAAAAAGCAAATGGGAATTCAGTCTACACATAAGCTCTGCCTTTCCAACCAGTGTGTATCCAGGTAAACAGCGGTACTTCACGATATCACCTAAAACAGGGGAATAAAAACCTTTATGTTGTAGACATTTAACAAGTGCTTCTTGCATCAGTGACTGTACAAGTAAAAACCGCATAACTTAATCATATTCAAAGTAAGAATCAGATTGTTAACTCTATATAATACTAATGTAACCAGGTTATTTTGTCCTAAAATAACTGTGATTTTAGAAATATTATCTAAGATTGTCTTTGAATAAACTATAAAGTACACTAGTGCCTGGAGCTGCGGATGGGATTTCTCTACAGCTATGAACAGAGGAAACAATTACAGCAACCTTTAACTCTTTTAAAGTAATGTTATTATTGTATAAGGAATCTGAATTGAAAAAAAAACAACCCTAAGGATGTTTATTTTGTAAGCAGAAAGCTCCCAATGAGTTTACACGTCGGTTTTGTTGCTCCATTTTGAGTGGAGAAGTTTGACAGGCTTGCCATCTTAAAAGAGGTGGAGATCTACCACCTGTCAGGGAGACGCTTCAGATTTTGCCCAGGAGGCATACCGTGGCAAACAGCTCACAGCATGGTGCATGGAGTTCAAAATTGAAACAGAACAAACAACAACATTCAACCTTTTCCTTGAGCTTCTTCAAAGATTGTCTAATTGGCTGTTAGACTGACCGACAACAAAGCAGGCGATGTCTCTGAGGTACTCCGTTCTGCCAGGTTTTGTGAATGTAAAAGTCACAGTACATGAACTCCAACGTTGCGAGGACTTGTGAGATTTCTGTGTATGATTATCACAAACTAGCTCCCTTTGGTCCTTTGGTCTGTCACAAAGAATGGCTTCACCCTTGCTGTGAACAGGTGCAGGCCTTGTGCTGCTGTGGTGTATTGCAAGAGGCAATAATTCCATGTCATCTTTGAAAATAAACATTTTGGAGTAGTGCTGCACTCTGATCAGTGTTTTGAAGATCATATCTAATCACATTTATTTTAATATGTAGGGGTAAATAAAAACTTTCATGGCACTGGAATTTAACAAATGTACTAAATGTTTCTTTTGGAGTCAAAACCAAAAAAATCCCTTGAATCAGCTAATCATTCAAAAATCTTTTCTGAATTCAGAAAAATGTTGACTTTTCAAAAACTACGTTTTCTGCAGAGAAATGATCATATATTTTACCAGAAGCATTTAAGCTCTGCATACCACTGGCAGGGTAATTTGCTCCTACTTGGGTTAGATGATTTTTTATTCAAATTATTGTTTTTATTCAAAAAAATTACAGCTCCTGATCTGAAAGGTCATCAAACCTAAGAGCAAGATGCTTTGAGCAAATCACAACATAACACAGAGCTGAGGGAAAATGGAAAACTTGACAAGTGATTATTTCTCCAAAGAATTGATGTTTTTCTTGGGAGAACATATTTTGTTTCATTTCCACACAGTACATTTGTTAGAAAAAGGCTGGTACAAGATGTGTTATGCATAGCTAAACACAGTAAAAATAGACTGTGAATAGAATATTCTCTTTTGCAAGAGTGCCTCAGAACCTTGTGATTAAGTCCAAGTTGGTAGTTAAATGTATTGTAGACTAGTTTGCTGGCTGACAAGGTAGAGCATTTACTATAAATACCATTAAGACACCTTTAAAGACGTTGGAGGGCTTCTTTTCTCCATTAATGAAGCCAGCTGTTTATCCCTATTTGTTCTTAGCTACACTAAACACATCCTAAACCTTATACTTATTTCTGCAGTGGGTGCAAACAGACACAAATTACATAGAATTTGAAAGAAATCAGCATTCCTTGTTTTAATTTAAGGATTACTAAAGGCCTGAAGATGAAAAAGTTTCAAGTATTAGAATGAATAAACAGAATGTCAAAAACAACAGAAAGAAATTTCCCGTAGCTTTTTTTTTTTTATCTCTCTGTAACCCAACAGATTAATGTACATATGAAGGTCTTCCATAGTTAGGAAACAATGCAATAGTGAAAGAAAGGTTAACCATGCTATATCATTCTTGAATATCAAGTGATAATAGTCCTCCTGTTACTGAAGAAATAGTATTTCTCTGTAAATCTATCTCTCTACTGTTTCACGGTTTCTCACAGACACAGATACACGTGGGCACACAGGGGTAGGCTGAGCTCAGCCTCACTAATAAAGCAAAATGAAATCAACAGTGACAGATCAATGTTGGCCTGCTATATTTAGATAAATGCAGCCCATTAGTGGAGTAATTTACAATCAGCAGAATAATGACCCCCTACATGCCTGATCAGGTGGTTTGTCTTTCCTGCCAGGTAAGACTTGTTTTGATCTTAAGATGCACAAAACTAAATAAGGCTGAATATCCTCCCTAATTCTTTAGGACAAAACAATGTCATTGTAAAAGATGCTCAATTAACCAAGATTTCCATGCAACTGACCTGGTTTCAAAAAAGTTTTCTTTCTCGTCAAAGAGTAATGTTATTATTTACGTTATTTTTTACCTATCTTGAAGTCTTCATCTTCATAGATCACCTCTGCGTTCTCCACAGCAGGGGGAGGAGGGCATTTCTTCAGGCGGTAGGCTGGAAAGAGGTGCAAACAAATTGGCACTGTAGATTTCAGTGGGAAAACACAATAAAGTCTTTGGCACTGACATATTTTGCTGTTTCTCTTGAGAAGGTTCGATTAGTGAGACTGTGACTGTTGAGATAAAAAAAAGAAAAAAAAGTATCTCCTCTAATTATTCGATAATAATAGACATGAACCAAAGACATGAGAACCAAGAAACAAAGATGTTGATCTTCATTATATGGTTGCAAACGAGGTTACTGACATCGTAAGAAAGAAGCAGTGCAGTCGCCTCTTTCCCTCTGGAAAGAGCATCCATGTGGAGAATTGGACACTGGATGTGATTTGTGATCTTTATTATTTAAACTATCCAAGCAGTTCTTTAGAAGGCAGTCATGCTTGTATGATCGTGTCACAGAGGATATGACTTTGACATAAGGTTACTTTATGCCTCAAAATGTCTTAACTGCCTTGAACTGTAATGGTGGGGACTGTTTAGTGACCCTGAGCTAGGGTGTTAAATGTTGTTTGAGAAGGTGACCTTACCGCTTACTGTACATTGACATTTCAGCTATTCATGAACAATACATAAGCTATCTAGCACGTGTCTTGCCTATATGCAGCATGATGCAGCAACATATGCAAGTCTGACAGATGAAAATGTAAAAGACAAAGTTTGTTTCATCCTGGTAATGCAAAAACACTAAAGAATAAAATAATAATAACAATTTGGGCATAAACTGGAGGAAAATGAGGTGAGAATCTCACATAGGTGCTGAGTGTTTGTGGCTGGCCTTGTGGGTTCAAAGGCACATTTCATGATTTACTTCACAATAAAACAACAGTATTGAACTCTGCAAGAAATTCAGAACACCTTCATAAGTGGTATAACACTCCAATAAATGGTCTCATTCAAAAAGAAATCAAGTTTTTGACAGGAGCTCAGTAAGAAATGTGAAACTGCATTTAAAGTATGGATGATCCAGTCTGTTCTCAAATGATGATTCACTGGTTCCATAACAGAAGCTAATTTTGATAATAATGATAATAATAATAATAATAATAATAATAACAACAACAACAACAACAACAACAACAACAACAACAACAACATCCTAAATGTTTACATGACACAGTTACATATGGATTGTATGTGCTCCTCAAAAGCAGTTGCTGAGTTCAACGAAAGTAATTCACACTCTTAAGCAACAGGGTGTAAAGCTGTGACTGTGTCATTATAACAAAACTCAGGAGCCAAAGTAACAAAGCTCCTTCACTAGGCATACACTACTACAGATCCCTTTAGAAGATGGTTTTAAAAGACCATGAGATGGAACTATCCAGTTCAGTACAAACTGGTTCATTCCTTAACACAGTGAAGAGAAGCAGAGTGATATAGATGGTAATGGAAAAGTGTAAAATAAGAAAAGGCCATATTCTAATATCTATAGTATGTTATTTACTTACGAAAAGCATCTAGGCTCTTTAAACTATTCACTGACTATAGTACTGACACACTGATGGCATGTAGGAATATTATTTTTTTTAAAAAGTGCTTTGAACTATACTGTAAAATTGTGGCTGATGTCTGTCACTCTACCTGTGTGTTCATATCTATCTCACTGTATCTGCAGTACATGCTGTTAACGTACATCTGAGTGTACCTATATAATAGGTAAATGTGTGTGTATACATACCATGAAAGTTGAGAATAAAGAATCCCCCAGTTGAAAAGTCTGAGTGGAACCGGATGAAGACTTTCATGCTGGTACTGTAGGCGGACTCTAATGCAGTGTTGCCACTGAAGACTCCAAGCTGAGGACTGGAGGTATCCGGGCCGTCCCTGCGTGTGAAGAGAGGGCGAGATGGAAAATTGATCTACTTAAAGCAAGAAAAGCTGTTAAACTCTCGAAGTTCAAGATTCCAAGATTTATCCATCAAATACTCAATTTTTATTTCATTAAGTGGAGTGAAATGCTAACTTATAACTAATAATTATAAGAATTCTAATTTATCTTTCTAATTTCTTTATAATATGTTTTCTTTAAGGTCTATAAGCAGAGGAAGAAGAGAATACTTTGAGTCTGCATGGCAAAATCATAAAAATCATTTTTTTTAATCATGTGTTGCCATACAGCATTAGAAAGAATCCATTTCAGGAGTGTCATTCAAGTATTCTTGATCAAGTATCATGCATATAGTACGTAGGTACTATACTAGGCAAGATTTCACACTGTCTGTGAAAATTAAAAATGTTTCTGGTATTCGAGAAATGACATTTCTTGCCATTACATATGCCACTACATATAGATGCTTTGAATAAACTTTCATCGTGACCTCTACAGATCATGTGAAGCAGTCTGACTCAGAGTAACAGTCTGAATGCATTAGCGCTTTAACAGCATATGAAAAGTGATTTACAGATCAAGCAACTGACATAATTAACTTGTGTTCTGAACAACACTTTCATATTGCATGTGGAGCGGGCTGATAACGCCGGTGTGTAATATAGTGAATATTTATGTGAGAAGAAGAATTAGCAAGTTGTATTAACACTTGAAAAAATCTGGGACAATACAATTTACAGTGAATAGATATTACACAGAATAAGCATAACCAACCTAAAATTACAGAGAGCTCATGGGAATAAATGAATAACATGGCACTGATTTACCTTATTACTCAACTATAGGTGACTTCAGGGTGCAATTTATAGTTTTATCATGCATTGTATCTGCCCAGGTCCAACCTCAATTAATTTTGTCTGCAACAGTTCTTATTTTCTCCTTCTATTGCGTGTTAAAATATATAGACTTTTTGCATTGATCTGCTTGCAAAAATTCACCCCCTGTCAGCCCAAAATATATTTTATTACAAATCTACAATTATCTTCAAAACTGCCTCTGTAGATTCCTTTTAATGGAAATCCATAAGCGTGATGACAGACTTCAATGTGTTCAGGTGTGATCTGATTATTAAAATCATACTGAATAAAAAAACTGCTGACTGGCGTCAGACACCAACAACCTGCTGGTGAATGTGTCTGCTGTGGCTGTAAAACAAAATCAGGTGTCGCGATGAGATTGGACTTCTTATGAACAGCTGGATGTGTATTTGTTTTCACTGTCAGGATTTAATTACCCTTACTTTTTAAATAAAACACATATCTGGTGAGTCCACATGCTTGTTCATTGCAAAAAAATATTTCATTTTTTTTTTTTCTCTTCTTTGTTTTTTTTCACCAATTTCAAATGAGTTCATTGAACAAAGCCCAAGGATTAAAGGCTTAACTTCACTCATTAAATATTGAATGTTGTTGAAAGGTTACATTTTCTAAAGTTCCTAAATGCCCAGTTTTAGGTTTTTAATGAACATGCCATTGGATTAAACAAGGGTTTTTAAAATTTAATTCATGAGGAGTGCCTGGGATCTCTTGGCTCCTTAATAATTTAAGGTCTTCTGAAGGTGTTAGAGCTCATTTGGAGAATCAAGAAATGTGCTTTTTGGGTCATTTAAATCAAAACTTTGTAAGAATATGTGGCTCTGTTTTTGCTTTTATTGAAAAATATACAAACACAAAAGCACTCATAGCTAAAATCTTACAAGTGAATTTATTGAAAAATGTATTTGGGGTCTGCATTTATTATTTAAATGTATTTCTCCAAAGAGCAGCATTTTTAGAGCTTAGAGAAAACCTAGACTCAGCTCGACCTTTCCCTTGCTGAAGTAAGAATGTGCTCCTTTCCCTCGCTGAAGTAAGAATGTGCTCCTGTGAAAGCCATTTAATGAAGTCAGTACCTTCAAGCCATAGGATGCTGGCAAACAAAAAAGCTTCTGGTGTGAAAATCAACACCCGTGAGAGTGAATAACACATTTTAAGTGAGTCTTACCCCTGAAAATGAAGAATAAAAATAAGTTTGATTCATTAAGATTTAGCACTGTCTATTTATCCACTGTCTGACTACTACAGATGGTTGCCACAAGCACAGTGAGGTTAAGGATAGAGTGGGATTGGGAGGAATACATTAACATTGACAGTGAGTAATAGTGGATGACTTGATTCACAAACAAACAAACCACTCCTCTTCTTCTCTGTACAGTAAAAGCAGACAACAGTTACAAGATAGACAGAACTATGGATCCATCACAGAAACCTCTTTCTAAGAAAACAGATGTCTCTCATTTTTTAAATGCAGAATTTGTTAAAAATGTTCAGAAAAAATAGCCTGCACCAAGAAATGTTAAGTAACAAATGAGTACAGTTGGCTCTCCATCACCAACTGCTGCAATTGACAGATATCTAACCTGATAGCAAATATGAACAGCGCGCTATATAAACAGTATATAAAATATGAACAGCCTTCAGCATGTGTTGTAGAACTGTTATTGTTCATTAGATAATAATGCAATTAGTATATACTGTAAAATCATGATGTAATCAATTAAATGGACTGGCTTAAATTAGCTATCTAGAACAGCCTAAGCCTTGCAAACATATTAAGATCGTTGTGTTTCATTTGTTAGTTTTATAACAGTTAAAGCTGTAGTCTGTAACAATTTTTTGTTATATTTGCTAAAATTGTAATTATGATCTGACAGTAAAATAAGACACAGGTCAGCTGTGTAAAAATTCACTGCCTGTGGCTCCACCCAGTGGCTGTTATTTGATTTGCAAGAATCCACCACTCCTGGCTCAATACAGCCAATCAGAGCCAAGGTGAGTGCCTGAGAAGTGTCAAGTAGCACTCTCCTCCAGGGAGAGAGGTGGGTTCAGTGTTGACGTTTTACCCCCTCGCGCTGGAGGGTGGAGGGACTGCGGTCATGTCTATGTTTATGTCAGCTTAACTATGGTTGCACTATTTTATAACTAAACACATTGTGTGCCTTTGTTTACATTTCAATTTGAAATAGAACTTCCTAGAGGACAAATCTATAATTTAAGATTACATTTTTTAATTAAAAAAATATCAACAGGGGCTGCACAGTGGCCCAGTGGCTAGCACTGCTGCCTCACAGCTAGAAGATCGCTGGTTCGCGTCCCGGTTGGGACGCCTGGGATCTTTCTGTGTGGAGTTTGTATGTTCTCCCTGTGCAAGCGTGGGTTTTCACCGGGTACTCCGGCTTCCTCCCACAGTCCAAAAACATACTGAGGTTAATTGATCATTCTAAATTGTCCGTAGGTGTGAATGAGAGTGTGTGAGAGTGTTCGTCTCTATGTGTGGCCCTGCGATGGACTGGCGACCTGTCCAGGGTGTCCCCTGCCTTCACCCTAAGTCAGCTGGGATAGGCTCCAGCCCCCCCGCGACCCTGCAGAGGATTAAGCGGTGTACATAGAATATGTACAGATGATGGATGGATGGAAATATCAACAGGTACTCTAATGAATTATTTGTTTATTACTACTTAGAACTGAATTGATATCGAAGCATTTAAGTCAATATTGCATCGAATCGATATTGAATCGAACTGCGACCTACAGAATCAAAATTGAATTAAATTGTGAGGTTCTTAACAATACCCAGCCCTAGAGCTGAAGAATGCCCCAGGACTGCCAACGTTAAAGAGAAGAAATAAGAAGACAGACAAAGAAAAGCAGTCTAAAAAGAAAGGACTGGAACGAGCCAGAGGGAAAACAAGGATAAATATTGGAGTGTCATTTCAGAGGTGGAGGGAGCTGCGGGAAAATTGAATGCGCTCATTCAAATTTTCTGACCAAGTCCACTTTTTTCTCAAAATTCCAGACTGTAGCTTTAATCAAACTGTGATGTACAGTACAGTTTTGGTTGCCGTAAACCAGACTCAAATAAAATCTGGTTTCTAAGTTCAATGGTGTCAAATGTATGAATTTATTGTGTGGAACTGTATACAAATGAATGAAAAACTGTAAACAATGATTTTAAATTTGTTGTAAAAGTAATATGGACAAATAATTAGAAATAATCAAATCCCTACTCTCTACAATTTTAATGTTCTGTCATATCAATATTAAAACCATAAGCTCTGAATGACTCATGAGACCATTTTAAACGTTTTTTTTTTTTTTTTTCATCTGAGCCCTTACATCCCCACCACTTTTCAACACAAAATAACGCCCTCAGCTGAAAAATATGAAACGTTATTTCAAACAATTCTATGATGCATCTTAAATGTCATCTTTTCTTGTTCAGACGGGCTGCATCAAAGTTGAGTGCTGGAATTTTCTGAGCTTGTCTAAGTGAGTAAAAAAAAACAATACATTTCTCTATAAATTTTCATCATTTCTACCTCGTTTTCCCAGTGATTCATATCTAGGATATCTAGAATCATTAAAAAACATCAATGGAGCAGAATATTTGTAATGTTGCTAAACCGTGTACAAAAAAAAGAAAAAAGAATACTGTGTTTGATTTTGTCACATGTGAGTGAGTAGACAGCCTCATATACCCCTGTGTTGCTCTGGTCTTAGATCCACAGCCCACTGTTAGAAATGGTTGAGTGATATTAGGCAATAAGCCAAACACAACTGGTGGTAGACCACAGAGACAGTTTGGCTTCAGTCCCTGACATCTGGATGCAGCCTGCTGTCACATAAAAACCAGGGGCATACAGGGCAGAAACCAGCAGACACACATCACTGAGATATGGATTATACAGAACTAAGCAATGCACGAGGAAAAAGACACCCCTCTCAAGTTTGACTGATGAGAAACCAGAGCTGGCTGGTGAGGGAGGAAATCAGCATTACCACTGACAGCAGTGGTACAACCCTGATCAGAGTAGTCTAAGTGTATGGTCCTTGGATCAAACTACACTCGCTGACTTGTCTGAATCTGACTGGTGATTGTAAGAGTCAGCTCAACATGTACAGTAACTATGACGAAATCTCAGCCAGTAGCTTTTGTCATTTGAACATTAGCAGTTTTTGTCATGCTTGTGTCATACATATATATTTTTGATTCCAGGGTACAGGAACACATGACATGATTCCTATATTATGGCAGCAGACTTAGTACATAAATCCAGCAAAATTAATAAGAAATAAAAAACAAGGCAAGACCACTACAATGGCAAATATATATACATACTGTAAATAGTGAGCCATATTTCAGGGTCATAGAGTCATATTAAGATATTTACTAGAAGCCCAAAACTTGTCCTTGGTGTTGTCCGTGGAAACACCACCTCCTGATCATCACTTTTTCAATAAGTATACCGTTCAATAAGTTTACCATCAAAAGATGGTATGAATGAAAATAAAAGAGAAATACTCCATCTTAGTCTTGTCTGTTGAACAGAGCTGTGAGTAAAAGTTTGGGTGGGCCCCAGAAGATTTTTCCAATTTTAAATTGGGCTGAGTCATTCTTAAGTTTGGGAATGGCTGCATCAAAACAACAATTGCTTTCTGTGGTGCAAAGCCCAGGATGCAGTGATGGTGTCCCTGCAAAATAGTGTCTGGGTGAACTTGTTTTGTGGGGAGGTGTGGGGGAGCCTTAAAATGGTTAAATCAACACAAAAGAAATGATAAAAATACTGTTAGGGCGGGCAACTTATTTTTATTTGCTAGCTCAGAGGTTGTTGTCGTTTTCTATAAAGACAGGAATTTTGAAAACCCATGCAGATAGTGAAATGTAGGAAACAGTCAATCCTGGCAGTCTTATACCCATAGTCCATATATACTGAGTCAGGCTGGAATTGCACACACATTCTTTAATTGCTGGGGCCTCTGTTTCCTTTCAGTGTCTTAAAATAACTCAACACACTGTTATTATACCCAAAAAATAACAGGAAATTGACACTGCAATATGTTTGGTAATTTTATAAATTGCATTTTCACCACTCATTTTTGTGCTTTGGCTTACTCATTCAAATCTCGTTTGACTCATTTTGGGATCAAACTCGAGTTAACCATTACAAGTTCCAAATTTAATTAAAATTATGCTCCCAATCAATTTCTTATTAACCTAGCAGCTCACACAAGGCATATTGTGTTTCTTTCCATTCTATGTCCAAATGGATTCAGAAATCCAAACAGTCAAATGTTAAATCATGACAAAAGCAGTGGCCCCAATCTTGAGTTCTTATGAGTACAATGAGGTACAGTCAGTTATCCAGTTTTGTTAACAGTTAACTGAAAGATTAAAAGGTTTCAGAAGGCTCTTTCAGAAAGCCTATGTTCATAATCAAAATGTAATTTAATTGACTATCATCTATTGAACCTCTTGCATTGCTCCAGTACTCCACACAAAAAGCACATCAGTTTCTGTCTGCAGCCAAAGACTCACAAAAACACATTACTTAACACCAAAAGAAAATGAGATAGAATATAAGGTCTGTTAAAGAAAAGATCAGCAGATAATGCTTCTCTGTCATAGAAAAGCTGGCCAAAGTCACTGATCCAAGTGACTTGATCTAACTTGACAACAACTGGAAGCCAATAATAGCTTGTGCAAACATATAGTGCAGCTGTCTGGAGTCAAACAAAATAGTTTATTAGAGAATGTTTGGAGGTATAAATATCAGTAAAACCTACAGGATACCCTTTTTTATCTCAGACAAAAGAAATGAGCAGATCAAATGTACAGAATGTTACCATGGCTTTCAGCACTCTTCTATTTACATGGCTGTAATGCAGGAGCAGCAGACCTTTGGATCACCCACTCTAAATCCATCTGAGGCCCTGCAAGGTAAATGGCATCCCACTGGGTCTGAGAAAAACACTCCTCAGTTTGATGTCAGCCCCCAGTCACTCCCAAAGATATTCATGTGTTTGAGATATAGCTAGATTGAGCAGAGCAACATTCCAACACATATGCACTAATCTTACATTACAGATGTCTCCTGGTAGCCTACAATCTATGAATGTGATTTAATAATTTTGTTCCACATGAAATGTGCCGAAAACACATGCATCACCAGAATCAATTTGCAACTGCAAAATAACTTGATGCCCTGTCTCTCCATGGCTATATCCATGGCTCTGGAGGCTGTCGAGATTGAAAGCGAGGAGTCACCGACTGTGAATGTATTACTTTCCCACTGCGGGCATTTCAGCTGCTCTCTCCCTTGAGCTTGACTCTTGAGCCTGAAAATGAAAGACTGACCACAACCAAACAGCTAATATTTCTTTTTAAAACTAAACCAACATCAAATTAAGACAGGGCCCAAAATGCTACCTGATCTGAATTTTTTTTTCTAATAAAATCACCGGCCAATGTTATTCTTGACAGCAACACTGTGCTGACCGAAGCTATTAAGTGAGAAATTTCTCCTGGACTGTCCCAAACTTGTCAGATCCAGACGAGCCCCGTTGGATTTGTGAACCCAGCTCCACCACTCCTTTCATTACATTTCCCACTCCCCACTGAATCTCATCATTACTGCCAGAGTTTCCCGAGCCCTCTCCGGGTCTGCGTATGGCCATGGTACTGAGTTAGATTGAATTGGTCAGTGGCCCCATTGTAAATGCATTACTCTCACACTCCCTGTATTACAGTCTTACCTCAACACTGAATCCTATTATTACTGCTAGAGAGTCAGTGTATGCATAGCACAGAATATGTATGTACTAAGAGTCTATGGAGCCGTGATCCCTGTGTATCAAAAGTGCCATATACAAATACATTTGGCTTTGTGCACCTTCCTTTATGATAAAGTCACAAACACTTGACACATACTGATATATACATTTGAACAGGCAAGACTGTCTATGTGAAAGAATGTGTGTGTGTGTGAAAGAGAGACATAAAGAGATGAATAAAAAATAGAGCAATGTTGATACAACTTCACCATCTTCTTATTAGTGTGCAGGTAGGAGGCAGACTCTAAGTACATTCAAAAACTTACCAGTCGCTGATGCAATCAGTCCTGGGATAAAGGGCAACATTGAAAATAAGCTTATGCATTTGTGTGGATATAAGTGTGTGTGTGTGTGTCTGTGCATGTACGTTCAAGTGTGAGTGAACCCAGACTTACCAGACGGCGATGTAATCAGTGACAGGCTCCGTCTGCAATAAGGTAAAGTTGATATAGACTCCATGTCCGTGGGGAACAGTGATGAGCCAGCTGCAGTCTTGGGAGTTGGGGTATTCGTTGGGATACTGGGGTGAATAGATGGTTCCATTTTCAGCTGTGACGTTATAGCCGCAAGGAGCTGTAAAAAAGCAGTGTTGTAAGATTATCTGTTTGCAAATTTGTCACTTTTTCTAATGCGCCAGACGCCCAAGGGTCAGGAGAAGAGGACAAGAATAACTGTTGAGCTGAAGACAGTGAGGAACACAATTATCATCATTATTTGCAGTAGTAGAATTATTAGCAGTGGTAGTGAAAAGAGCAATGATTGTGCTACTGATGTATGGAGTAAATGATCCGAATGACACAGGAATATTTACTTTCTACTTAACTGCTCACATTGCTGGCTTGTGTTATAAATGAAAGATGAGATTTAATCTACTGAAATTCAATTAGGATAACAACATTTTGTAAATGTCTAGATTTTAAATTCACAACCGGTACATGAAAGATGAGGATGTCCTGGGGTAAAACAGATAATAACACATGTTCAACAACACAACAACAAAACAAACTAATATGTATGTTTTTTTTAACAATATCAATCAACACATATTAAAACTATTACAAGACTACTCTTACCCTCACAGCGTGGAAACGGGTGGTTCCACTTCCTGTTGGTCCCATGCAGGCATGTTAGTACTGGGTGTCCAATCAACACGTAACCGGGGTAGCACTGAAAAGTTACTGATTGGCCAGCGCCATAGTCACTGTTGATGATGTCACCATTGGGGAAAGGAAAAGGGTCCTGGCAGTTCTGAAGTTGATAGGCTAAAGAGAGGAATGAAGAGAATTGATTTCCAGTGTGGAAATACTCCAGTTTAACTGCAAATTCACCTGATTTATATGCAACAGGAAAAGGCACACAGGCACACAGTTATAGTCATATTAATAATGTAGTTGTGTATTTGCTCCTTTGTATTCTACTGTGCTTACACAGTAGCCCTTTCTTCTGGCTTTCCATTTCCCGAAATGTAACTACAAAACAACAATTGCGATTCATTGCATTCAAACCATTTCCCATCTTCAGCTAATGGACTTGAAAGGGGATAAAAAGATCTATGGCCCACAGAGGCTACTGGTTCAAAGTGCAGCAGCATCAATGGTTATCGTCTTCTACACAGGTATCTGGCACATGTATGCATAAAATTACAAAGCTTGTTTGAGGATATATCAGCATCACGGATCTATTTAGGGCACATCTCACTCTGCATGTCGTTGCAAGTCAAACTCCTCTATATTAGATGTGCTGTTGACACAGAGCAAAGGTGGCTGATTTTGGAAAACTTGTCACAAGGAGAGAGAAAGGGATAGCACTCAAGAATAGGTCAATTCGAACGGGGTCTGCAGCACTAGACAGCCCCTGAGGTGCAGACTGTGCAAAGAGGTCTCACAGACAGTCTATGCTCACAACAGCAGGGTCTAAAGATGTAGGAGGGAGCAGCATACAACACAATCAAAGCACAGGATGTGTGTAGCAAAATGTGTGCTGCTGCACATATTCCATGACAAGTCACCAGTCTAGAGGGGAAATGCCACAAGGGATCCGTTGGGACTTTAAGATACTGACAGGTATAACAAATATTGACAAAACTAACTGGACAGTTTTTGAAATGACAGATGCAATGGATCCTATGTGGGAGCAGTATTGAGGGGAAAGAATGTGAGAGGAATTAGAAATACTGTGGGCTGAAAGAATAACTGGAGAAAACGTTGAGATAATACATCAGAGTTGTGCATATGGTAGTGCATACACTTGCAGATGTAGAACTACAACCAAGAAGGTGAAATGTGGGAGTTCACTGAACACTTAAAACAGGCGGTATGGTGGCTCAGTGGTCCTGGGTTAGATTCCCAACTGGGGCAGGGCCTTTTATGTATCTTCACATACTCCCTTTGCTTGTGTGGGTTTCCTTCAGGTGCTATGGCTTTCCTGCATCATCAAAACATGTACATTAAATTAATTCTCCTGCCGGTGCCCTTGACCGAGGCATCGGTTTAGAAGTGGAGTCAGTTGCTGCGGGCGCTGGATGCCCTCATTTAACCCATCCCTGAGGATGATTCTCCTCTTCTCTCAAGCTGGCTTTGTTTTGAAACATCAGTTTGAATTTTCTTGTGTATTCACACTGTTTTCTTGGCTTACCACTCGTCACCTCTGTGGCCTTGAGTAGAAAACGTGAGCTTATATCATCGAGTGGGGCAGGGGTGAAAACATGCATCCAGGCTAGAAGCTATCACTTGTGTTCATTCAACACAGTTCAGGTTACCATTATGAACCCCTGTGGGTACTGCATCCTCCTGCCAAAGATCTGTGTTGTCCCTTGAAAAAATGAAGCATCTGGTGCACCTTCATATGAGGAAACATTCACAACTTTCACATTCATACAAAGGGAATTAGCAGTGGCAAGGAATGCAGTGTAAGGGGACTTGGCCATTGCAAATTGGGAGCAAAAGGAAAAAATAGTGCGTCCATGTGAATGTAGGTTAGCTTATGTGTAAGTTAGTAAGCCTTGTTCTAGTTCTGCTGGCATATAGGCCCACAGTGCATCTCTTGTGTCTTTGAAGTGAAGCACTCAGGGCTACAAGTAAAGCCTGCTGGACAAGATGCCAGTCTCTCACAGGGGCTTACTAACAATCCATCTCTTTTAATGATGAGAGAAAAGCCATAAGGTTTTTTAAGTCTTTAGTGTGACTCATCCATGGATCAAAGCTCAAAACCTCATAGCAATACGTTTTTTCATGCTGCCCCTCATTTCTCTGAGTTGAGAAGGCTTTGTAATTCGGCAACTACGTTTGGATGTTAATTTATTCAGAACTTTTGAAGAGGCAATTTATTTTTTTTAAATCATTCAAGCAACCAAGCAACCCGTCCCTCAGCATCCCTTCAGGGGGTAGCTTTTAGCTGGAAGTGCCTGCAGTAACACCTCAGGGTTTATGGCCTTTGTGTCTGCAGAAATCCCTGTAATAAAACGACCAAAAACAATCTCGATTTGTCTTAAATCCCATGAGAACTCACCTTGATAGTTCAGTTTGAACCCCGGCCTGTTCTCTGAGTGGTCACTGTAGAAATGGATGATTGTCAGGTGGGTTGTGCTCAGCAGAGTTGGTGGGATTTGTGAGCCAGTAAACTGTCCAATAAGAGCAGAGCTGTGTTGTGGTCCAGCCCTGACCTCGAGGAAGTCATGGTTGTCTTCAGAAGAGAAGTTTTGGAACTGAATATGGGCTCCTATGATACAAATACAGAATATGATTGACTATATACAATACATTATGGACAATATGACAATTATACTTAATGTGTTTTTTATGGCCAAGGTAATTTCATGACATATTTTCTATAGATCTGAGAGTTACTACTTTACATTATCATATATTAGACCAACTGCAATAGATTCACATTATTCTACACTTTGATATCTATTTTTATGAACATATCTTTTTTTGGTACTGGTATATTGTTATTTTTATATCATGACAACTTGCAACAAAGATAGAACTGTGGCTTTGTTGTCTGAGACTATACCAATAAAGCTGCCTTGGATATTATTTTGTTGTTATTTGAGTACACTATTATCAGCTCTGAAAATAAAAAATCATGTCTTATAATCTAAAACCTAGCTCTAATTACACACAGGGACATGTATGTCATGCACATAAAAGAAAAACAATGTGCAATTCAAACCATCCGTTACTGTAGTCATTAAACAGCACACACCATGTGTCAGCCTCCAATTAAACGTGGTGAAGCTTTCAATAAACCACGTGTTACTGCTGCCTAAGAAGAAGGTCTGTGTTCCCCAGCTATGCCAACAGTATACTACATACACCAACTATGTACTGAAAGTGACACCATCTTTTTAGGAATACTCCTCCATCCCATAATACTTACCATATCCAGTTGGCAGGGTGATCTGCCAGGTGCAGTCCAGGTTGCCTGGGTAGTTTCCAGGGAAACCTGGACTGAGGATGACACCACTCATCTCAGACAACACCCCGCCACACCGAGCTGACAGCACAGGCACAGAAAACACTTTGTTACAACAGGCAATGCAAGAGCAATGTACAGTAATAATCATCACCTTATCCTTTGTGCTTCAAAAGATAAAGGTTATAAACCACAGCAAACACAGAAAACAATGCAAGCAGCCAAAGGCTTTTGAGCAGAGGGGATTTATATTATTGATATTTCCACTCACTGGCTACTTTATTAGGTGTTATGTGAGCTAAATGAGTTTGAGAACTAATTTTTTGTTTTTATGCCCTGTCAACAAGGACATATGGGACAAAAATTGTAGTAAAATGTCCCTCATTCGTGTTGAATTCTTTTTGCTGGATGATTATGAAAAACTTGAGTTGTGCTTCAGGAATGGAACCCTTTCTGGAGCAGATTGTATTTTCTAAGCTTGGAAGAAAAGGCAGAAAATGTTGTTGTAAAATAACCTTTAATTCTTTAATGAAATAAAATGTAATAAAATGTTTGAACACTGCACAGGTAATGGTGTAAATACAATTTGTTAAAATATTACAACTGCACAATCTATTACAATTTAATACAACAACGCTGCAATAAGTTTACAAAGTTTGCAATGTTCAGTTTCTTGAGGTATCATCAAAAATTAATCAATCATTTGTTTGTTTCTAAGTCCACTGAATTCAATGCTAAAACATATGAAACAAAACAGAAACAATAAAAAACAAACATATTTAAAGCAGAACAGCCATATTCAATAGCAAAATATTATTCTGGTCTAATAAAAATACCACTGCATATGGATTTTGAAATGTATAGTATTTTTAAGATAATAGGGACATACTAATAATTTGGAAGTATTGTTAGGCTATTTGTTAAGTAGTCACAGTTAAGAGATGCCTGGTAGGTTAAGATGTAGTCAGACTTTCTAGCAATTGCATTGCATTACAGTTAATAAGATATAAAACAAACAGAAAAAAAAAGAACAATGTTATTACCTTCACTTAATTAGTGCTAAATTAAGTTTAATATACCAATCTTTAGGATAATGGATATTATGTTCGAAAATGTCAATTCTAGACTTCATCTGTGCTTGGACTATGAATTTCTATAAATCCTTTACTGATGATGGGCTCGTATCAGAAATGTTGCAATAGCAACCATTTATTAACAGATTTGTACATGATTTGGTCGAGTTAATGACTGAAATATAAAATACTGGAATTGACATATAATGAATGCAGCTGTTGCACAGCTGAGTAAAGTTAGTCCTGACATGTCAAGGTTAATTTTAAATGGAACTGGCTTCCCAGACCTGCTACAAGTTTTCACCAAAGATGGAATTATTCAGGCCTAAACACAAAAATCAATGTAATCAAGGTCCCTTAACACTGTTGCAGAAGTGAGGAAGACTTGGCCTTCAGCACCAGGTACAAAATTCAGTTTGTACTCAGCCGGTATATTGATCCTGGCCCTATGTCAGTCAAGAAGTTTCTTGCTTCCAAAAATCTGATATCAAGGTGAAACCGATTAAATCCGATGTGCACATGCTCATATGATAAATTATCATTCATTTAGAATGATACTCTGATTTTAAAAGTATTCAGCTGCCAGATTACACACTGAGATGTAATCAATCACTTAAACTTTTTTTTATTTCCCTCACTGAGCAATAAAATTTCACCAAACCGTAGCTTTCCAAAAGTACTCTGAAACAACATGTGACCATGAACCTAAAAACACAGAGCCAAACATGTCTACAACATGCACTAAAATGCTTCTATCAATTAGTTGTGCCAGCCTAAAGGTTCAGTGTCAACTTCACACCTGCAGAACATAAGTCTTTCCCACTAGATTGATCATTCATACAGCAAAGCAGTGTGTGTGTGTGTGTGTGTGTGTGTGTGTGTTACCTATGCAAAGAGGCGGTGGGTAGTTCCATCGACGCACCGTCCCAGGCATGCAGGAAATGTGAGAGTGGCCCTGAAAATGAATATATCACGGGTTAGGTTCAAGAAAAAAAGCTGAGTTTACATCTTCTCAGGCAAAGTAACAGTGAGCAGTATGTTAGCCACTTAACAAGAAGCAAGGGGACATTTTTCTTTAGATTTACATCATATTTTGCAGTTTTGATGGTGGAGCTACTACCACTTTTGTCCACAGGGGTCGTAAAAGCAACAAAATATCAAAGTTCCTTGTATTGGGTTTAACTATGTACCATCAATATCTAAAACTGCGTAGGTATATAATGTTTATTGACCAGTTTTCATGGCTGTTTACATTACCTGTAATGCGTACCCAGGTTCACAGGTAAATGCTACCACCTCATTGACCATATATCTGTCCCCCGTTTTAATGCCATTAGCAGGAATCATTGGCTCTGGACAGGTGGTAAGACCAACAGCTACAAAAAAAGGGAAAAAACAAACATAAACACGGTGAACAATCTTAAAACTATTCCTTATCTCATCATTGACTCTTCTATGTAAACATTTCTATCTTGGCCTTATTCTCAAACTCATCATGGTCGACTTAAATCCTTTTATTGTACGTTTCCCTCTGCTCTTCTCTATCTCGTCTTTGAGCACACAACTTCAGGTTTAGAAAAACGTTACCATTGCTATTCTCGTCTTCTTCCTTCACTTCTATGTGACCTTTATCTTGAAATGCATTTACTTCTCCTCTATCCTTTGATGGCACAAAGACTTGTACAGCACTTTCACAGAATAATGGTGCCTCTGAATGTAATAAAGCTTTTCAACAAATAGGAGAAAATTACACAATTTAGATATATTTGACAAAGACCTAACATGGCAGATTCATTCTCAGATGCTGTTAATGTTTTTTTTCTAACATACAAGAGCATATTTATGAACTGACAGCCTGTACAATAAAAGATCTTGTTAATCGTCACTGATGACAGCGGCCTCTTAAATGTGCTTAAAAATATGTCACGGTAACATAATGACTTTGGTTGTGTATTTCCAACACAATAAAGGTTAAACACAACCTTAATAAGTTTGACAGCACCAGCCCTTTATCAAACAGCTTCAGTAGGGGTGTATATGTGTGTTCATACGTGTGCATGTGTTGTGTGTGTGTTTGCTTGTGTGTTTCACTTGGAAAACTTCCGCAGGAGACTGCCCTAGAGCGGTTACCATGGCAACATAAGGGTGGAAGAGGGATAGAGAGCAAAAGAAGGGGAGAGAGAGAGAGGAGTGTGTGTGTGTTTGTTTGCTTCTGGTCTTGTTGGTTCATTATCTACCTTCCTACCAGCAAAATGATGTGATCCCACTGAGCTCTCTCTCTCTCTCTCTCTCTCTCACCTACACACACACACACACATCCAGGTGGCCCAGCCCTGGTGTGTGACATTTGCAAGTGTTTGTGACTGTTGCATGAGTGCGTGCTCTTCAAGAGGGATGGGGCATAACTGAATTAGCTGCATGAGTATGTAACTTGGAGAACCACACACACACAGTGTATTATAAGGGAGAGCATAAGCATACTGTCAGGACAGCTGATCAATGAAATATTCCATTTGGCTGACACACTCTCTCTCTCTCTCTCTCTCTCTCTCTCTCTCTCTCTCTCTCTAAGCAAACTGCTCCCTCTTTTCCCTGGTTATGACAGAGCAGCGATGCTCTGTAAAATGCTGACAGCACCACAAACCATTCCACTAGGGCCACTGGACTACGACTAGACAGTGTCAGCACTTGAATCTAACTGACTGTATTTACTATGCTTCTGTTTCGGTTTACTTGAGGATAGATGTGGGAGGGAGATATCTCACTCTGCCCTTTAGAGAAAAATCCCTTTAGTCAGCTTAAACTGATGAGAACATCATCACCACAATCATTCCCGTGTCCCCAGCAGATGATTTTGTCCACACCACCACACATCTGATGAGGAGAACTTTAAGCAGAACAAGCACAGCTCAACAGTGGCTCTTGTTTACCCAGTTTCTACTGGAAACATAATGGAAAACAGAAGACAGTAAAGGGTCACAACATAAAAAGTCAGTTCCACAATTTTATGACCATAGAGTGAAAACTGTTGGGATGGACGACCTAGACCAAAGAATAATATTACATCTTATTACAATTGTGATCCAATATCTAAATTGTGATCTTATTTCTCAATTTCGAAATGCACTGTAGTTTAAAGTCAGACTTGGGCTATCCCTTTTCCAATTTTTGCCCCTAACCCTCATTTTCGACTGCCCCCGTAACCCTCAGAACAAAAGAACAATATGACGCTTAAGATGCTTATCTCTATGATTCGCCTTAAAATAACATCTTAAATCCTCAAATTGCCTACCCCTGATGGTCTGTAAGTCATTTTGGGTAATAATGCTTTTGCTAGTGTTGCGAGTAGCATCAGAGTGAACAATGAAGACAAAGGAAACTAATATTGGTGTTTTTGTTGTTATCATCTATTAAACAGGGACTCTGACCATTTGAGGCAAAACTTTGTGTTTAACAAAAAAGCTGAAAGCCCGCTTTGTATCGGGACCTCCTGTATTGAACGTCTGAGGTGTACTTGGAGCAAATTCTGCTCCAGATTAAAGTGTTGGCACTTATTCTGAGATAAGCAGAGCGACCAACTGAGTCCTGCAAAAGCTCTTATCATGGTGTAATGTATGATGTATTTTGTTGAAGGTGAGCTTGGACAATGTTCAAAGCTCAGCATGGTGTACTTTGACTTGGTTTCTGCGATAACAGCAAATAGCCTGCTTGTTGACAAACATTGAGAAACTGCACAAAGGGCTGTATTGACTCGCAATTGCAGATATTGACTGAGACCAGGGGGATAGATGATTATTCTGTATAATATGTAAAATATCAAATATTTCTCTGCCTATCTGTCTCTTGCCTTTCTAAAGGTTTTCCTTTAGGGCATGATTTGCAGTACAAAAATTGTGCTTAATTGCAATATATTGGAGTTTAATGTATTTTATACCACTACTCAGCATATCGCAAATTACTAAAAATCTAACTGAACTGAATACCGCCTCTGGAAATTCCAATATTTCCACATTTTGGACATGGCCTGAAATGCACCTATGGAAAACCTATCCAGAAATCAACATACTGTTTGCATACTGTTTATTTGTTATTAAAAAAGAGAGAGAGAGAGAGAGAGAGAGAGAAACCCAATCTGAAAAAGTATATATAAATACAGTTGGAGTTAATCTGAACAGACCCAAATAGTGACAGAGAACACCAACTGCAGCATGATGTGCCAAAAAATGAAAAGCATTCATGTTCAAAAAAATGTAGCAACACATCTCATTTTTGCTGAATTTCACAGCCCCCTTCTTTGTTCTGTTATGATTCAGTGTAACATCAGAGATGATACAGAATGTGCTTGGATTCACTCAGGTATTAGGTGAAGTCACATAGCCACACACACAAGACATGACCTTACAGGACTTAATATAACTTGGAGTCAGCCTGACTTGGTTCTTAGGTTGGTTACAAAGAACTAAGAGCACTGATGAAGACCTTTGATCAAATCAGCCAGCACAATTCAACTTAAAATCCTCTCGTCATGGAAACTGGAAGACAACGTACATAAGAAAAGCTAAAAAAGCCACAGAGGACTACCACCTGCACTGCCAACAACTTAATAAAATATGTGCTGCAGCCCTGAGCAAAATAAAGGCTTCAACATAAAAATAGAAGAGTGGGTTGACCTGCACTGAATAATGATTTTATTTTAGGATTATTTATGACAATGTACAGGAGGGGAACCACTTTAAATGTATCACGTGAGATTGGGCACATCAGGTAATAAAAGCTCTACTAAAAAGATCAGAGTGACCACAGCCAGAACTACACTAGAGCAAAACTAAAGAAACAGACACGATGTTCTGTCCCCCAAAGTTAATATTCTTCCAGGTTTTCTTTCCTTGTGATGGCATGACGAATGGAACTAACAAAAAGACTCCGCAGTTCATTGAGCCACAAATGTGGGCAGTCACCTAAACACACATACACGCACACACATACAGAAATGTACATACAAACACACACTACTCTCACACACACACTTGCAAAAGGGGACATGTTCATTGATGTGGAAGTGATTCTAAGCTAAAACAACTACAAAGGACTGAAAAGCACAACCATGCCCTGACAGGTGTGTATGCATTTAAATGCATGATGTTAATATCCGTGTCTGTACCTTTGTTAGTCTACATATTCGTGGGTGTCTTTTTTGGACTTATGTGCATGTGTGACATGGGCAAAAGCAAATTGTGCATGTGTATGTGTGTGTCTGAGTTGATGTGTCTCTGTTTACGTCCCTCTAGGTGTGTGTATGTGTGTGTGTGTTCCACTGTGGGTCTCAGCATGTGTGTATGCTCTCGGGCAGTACCAGTTCAGGTCAGTGACTCTTGTTATTTGATGTTGAAGTTTTGGCTGCAGCTGTGTGTGTGTGTGTGTGTCTCAGTGGGTTTGTCTGCATTTGTGGTTTCTGGTGAGAAGGCACCCAATAGTCAAGCATTTGTTATTAATTATTCATCTTTCTTCCTGTCGATGTCTGTCTGTTGTCTGCTGGTCTATCTATCCATCTTCAGAGCTTTAACCTACTCTTGTATTCTAGGTGAAAACCTGCTGCCACCACACTGATGTCACTCTGAAAGTGGAGAAGGAGCTGATTGGACGTTGAGTTGAGGAGGGCGGGAGCAGTTGTTCCTGTAGAAGACAGAAATACACATTAGAACCAGTCGTGTTTTAAAGGTTAATTTTTGCTAGAGGATAAATATACAAGTGAATTTTGAAAAAACAATATGGCATCAAAGTTTATGTAACACAGCGGTGGGTGTAAAGGAGGAGATTTACAATCAAAATACATGATAACACTTTTTCAATGAGACACATCTGACTTGAAGTCTTGTTTAAATCCTGAGACCAGCTGGGAAATTATGTGTAGAGGAGGTGAACGACCCCTCGCCCACTGTGGACAGCTAGCATTTAAGCGTCCTTATGTGAAGCAACCCCATCTGCCCCAGTGAAGCTGCTCAGTGGCCAACACCGGATCACTGCGGTTATAGTGGACAGTTCCCGGGAGTGCCTTCTTGAGAAGGGCACAGCCTTTTGAGTGTGTGTGTGTGTGTGTGAGTCTGTGTGTGCGTGCTTGTGTGTGTTGCCCTATGGGTGGCATGTTTAATGTGTGATAGGTGTGTGACAGGTATGTGCTTGGGGCAGGTCACAGGGGAAACTCCGCTGGGAAATTGTAAAAGGTTAGATCACTCTTTATCCCACCCTGTCTTCTTTCTTACTGTCTTTCTTTCATCCTTCACTCAACCTAGTGTTGAAAAGCTTCCCTCCCCTCCCTCCGTGCTTTCTTCTCTTCCTCTTACTGACTGTCCGTAAATCAAAGAATTCTATGAAAAAACGTTTTATTTATTAAAGATATATGTCAGCTGTTTTGGTATTGTAACTCATCCATCACAGATCTCCAGTGTATGTGGTATGTGTGTGTATCTATAGTTTAAGGCTTGTCATATACAATTCATCACAGATCTTGTGTGTGTGTTTGAGTTTGTCAATCTATATGTGTGTCTGTGTGTGTGTGTGTGTGTGTGTGTGCGTGTGTGTGTGTGTAT
The DNA here is from genome assembly GCF_904848185.1 of Acanthopagrus latus. Taxonomy (NCBI): domain Eukaryota; kingdom Metazoa; phylum Chordata; class Actinopteri; order Spariformes; family Sparidae; genus Acanthopagrus; species Acanthopagrus latus. The sequence goes on from NC_051042.1 coordinate 25,038,300, forward strand.
AGTTTATCTATCTATAGTTTAGGGGATGCCATATCTCATCCATCATCAGTCTCCAGAGTGTTCTGTGTGCAGGGGTGTCTGGCACAAGGTTGTGTGTTTGTGTGTGTGTGCCATCATATTGTCATACCAGAAAATGACCCTAATTTGGGAGCTGTCATGTCTCCTCCATCGTAAATCTCCAGCGAATCCCAGTTGTGTTCAGTCGCAAACGTCATCACTTGGATCTAATTCGCAAACAATGAAAATAACGTAAAACCGCAGTCTCCAAGTTTATCTGCATCTTCCATAGTTAAATACCAATACATGATATATTTACTATACACATGTGTACCTGTATCCCTGCCCCCTCACTGACATGGATCCTCCACAGACAGTTGAGACTGTTTGGGTATGGCTCAGGAAAGCCAGGAGACAATATTGTGCCGCGACGTTCAGTCAAATTTCCACTGCAGGGAACTAGAATGAAGACATAAAATATGGATTTCTTGGCAAAGTTTATGAACTAAATAGCTAACAGACAGGAGAGGTTGCTGGAATATGGCTCCGCATATCCAGGGACAATATGGGGTTCAAATTAACACTACAGGGAGCCAGAACTAGAAAATATGATTCAGACATTACTTATGTTATAAACTGAGGTGACAGTTGAAGCTGTTTGCAAAAGACTCGCTCTCAGCAGTGAGAGATTTCACGCAGGCATGCATTTAGTTTGTTAGAATCACTGTCACAATCCTAACCCTTGCAATACTCGATGGATGACAGTAATGACTGATTTCTGCATATGCTAGCTGGTTATATCCTCCAAACATTTCATGGCTGTTTAGTCATACCTATACAGGTTGGTGTTGTCGCATTCCACTGTGCTAGGGCACCTGGCACGGCCTGGCACCGGATAGCACTGGATCCTTTCAACAGATAGCCTGGACTGCACTCAAACCGGACCACAGAGCCAGCAGAGAACTCTGAACCGATCCGCCTGCCATACCGAGGCTCTGGCACTGAACTGCACTGGCTGTCACTGGTGCGAGGCACGGCTACAGTGATGATCGTTATTGAATAATATGTGAAGCAGAGAGACAGAAAAATGGGAATGTAGTTATCAGTAGAGAGAACTTGGTGTCAAACTGGAACTGAATGCAAATCATTTTGTGTAAGTGAGAGAAAGAGTGATAAAGTTACCTTGGTAGACAAAGTGAAAACCCCTAGCTGATTGGCCGCTCTTAGCATTGAACCGCAGCATGATCTGATTGGAAGTTGCCAATGGCAGCGTTTCTCCTGTGGCAAAACAACAGCGTGCACACACGCGCAAAATAGTTTCAAAATGAATGTTTAGGCTCAAAACACCTTAACCTTTTCTCCTGAAAACATGCAGAAAACTGTTTTTTTTCACCTCTTTTTGACAAATTGAGACATAGAACATAAAAAAAACAAAACAAAACAAAAACCACAGTTCCCTATGAACACACCTGCACACAAACAACCATGCAATTAATACATAATGTAGTACTTTGCAGGGTTGGTCCTTCATCTTCGCCTCATGTTATGCTGTGGTCCTCACAATATTAAGAATTCAAGCACAAACACACACAAAAACTGACAGGCGCGCACACACAGATTTATATGCACAGACATACACAAGCAAGGGAAGTAACAGTGATAAATGAGGAAAACGTGGTCTGGTGTGGCTGACATTTAGAACCATCATTAGCCGCGTCAGGATGTGTGTGTGTATGTGTAGGTTGGCTATGCGCAGACTTGTGTTAATATGTTTGTGTGTCAGGATAATCAGTCAGTTAGCTGGAACAATGTGCCACAAAGCTGTTTTCCTGTGTGTGTGCGTGTGTGTGCGTGTGTGTGCGTGTGTGTGCGTGTGTGTGCGTGCGTGCGATAGGGTAATGATGCAGTTAACATTATTTTGTAAAGCCTGGTGTGTTTCATTCTTTGCTGCCAGTTTTAGCCAAAAGGGAGATTCCAAACAAAAATTAACTTTAAGGAATAAGCCACCCATTCTATATTATATGAAGAGGCCTACATCTTTGAAATAAGTTGGATGGATAGAAATTGAAAAGAGAAAAACATTGCATAGTGTGTAGCTACATTTAGCCAAAAGAAAAATGTCACATCCTTAACATTATGTGGAAATAAGCTCCTTGTCTGATCCACTCAATGAAGTAAGAAAAAAAAAAAAAAAAAAAAAGAGAGAAGAAGCAGAAATATAAACCATAGTTTTAAAAAAGAAAGAAATGCCCTCAGGAACTATCACATCTATCTAGACATGTTTGTGTTTTCTCTGTTCTATAGTTTAGTTTTATCATGAAACTTTACTCCAACACTAGAAAGGCAATTTTTATTGGCAGTTGTAGTCTCGTCCCACTCACGATTCTATATGCGCACAACTGAGTAACATTTCAGAGAAAATATTCAAAAGCCTTGATTTCTATAGAAAACAATGAAATGTCAATTCCTGTGGGATTTCCCTGCAGCGTGCCCCCTGGCCATCACACACAACAGAAGAACACAAAACTCTGAGGCAGCAAGAGCACGTTTTTGCCAACGCCTATGCTAATCAATATTTCTTAATTTTCCTTTCTTCATACTACATGATCTGCATTGACTCCGCATCATCTTTCCGTTTCTGTCAATGCCACAAACAGTGCGTTACTGTGTCATGACTCAAAATGTTGCCAATCTGGGATGACTCGAAGTTGAAGGATAAGCATTCCCAGGGAGGATTGTGTTGTTGTATATCAGTGCAACTGTATGTTGTATAGTCCCAGTGAGATGCTTTCCACAGCTGATTCCTTCTTGTACAGATAACCCATAATGGATTCTCGCCAAATACATCACTGTCAAATAAATTGTGATAACGACTACTGGAGCAGTGTTCTATAGCCCCCAAGAGCTGCTTTCTTACAGACGACTTCATTATTATCTTCTTTCAAAGATGTGCTCAGGAGCACAAAACAAGGAACACAAGGGAAAAACTTTAAACATCAGAACTGAATGGCAGATTTTCAAAGATAATATGTCATGCTATGTCATGATAAGTTATGTAAATTGTGTATCAGCCAATGGGAAACTTACCTGAATGTGACCCAGCCAGGGAGCTGAGCAATCGAGCATTCTCATTGGCTCCATCAAACAGCTCCACTGAGTCGTTCATCGCTGTCTGGAAAACTGCAAACTGACCAAACACCACTGAGGAAATAGACGAAAGACACCATAAATAGCTTTCTTGTTGGTGTTTCAATCACAGCATCCATTGTAAGCATGCACAGTGTGATCATCTCATTACTTACCAAACTGTGGAGACACAGTGATGTAGTAGGAGCAGGTCTGTCTGGTCGTGTAGTTTAGAGGATAGTTAGGAGACAAAACAACGCCTTCGGAGCCACCATACTGTCCTCCACATGGAGCTACAGAAAGACAGAGGAAGAAAAATATTTCACAGACAATCATACAAATTACAATGCAGTGAAACTTGCTCTCTGCATTTAGACCGTGGACCATCTTGAGATATAGGGAACTGACCAGAGAGTTAAACTGATATACATATTTTGATGGTGGGGGAAACCAGAGAACACCCATGCAAGAACAGGGAAAACATGGAAACCCAACACAAAAATAACCTGCTCCAGCCGGAAAACAACAGCGAAAGGGAATTCTGTTTCTTTAAATATACATTTAAAATCTTAAACTTAATATTTCTAACACAAAAGCTAATTCATGAGCTAATTAAAGCCATGTTGAAGTGCCCCCTTTTTCCTTATCCATATACATTGAGGGGAGTGACTGTCTAGAAGATATAAGCATTACCCCTCTGCACATAATAATGTTCACACAATTATTCAGGGTCATATGTGGGAAATGATCCACCCTTAAGAGAGCAGGTGTAACTTGTGCAGATGTATTAAAAGAAAGCTGCAATGGGAAAAGAGAGAATTCAATTAACCTACAATATATTCCATAGAAAACTCAGTAGACAAAGTGTAAACACAATTTAACAATGTGCAAGGGAGCTGCACTGAATTGCTTCCAAAATAAAAAACAGCTTTTGAGAAACAAAAGAGGAGGCAGTACATGAAGACAATATTTGAGAATTTAATGACACTAAACAAAGAGTGTGCTCTGAGTAATGGTGCTATGGTCATTTCATTTGTTCCCAAACTGATGCTCACTGAGTTACTAATGCACTTTGGTGATTGTATTTTTCTTGACAATTACAAATGTGATTATGGCTGCAGTTACCTGGGATTCTAAGAAGCCATATGATGTATCATTTAAGAGATGGCTCACTGTTGAAAGGACAACATAGAGTGTCTGCCAATACGTATACAATATAAATTAGTTTCCTTTTAATATCTAATTAGATCTTAATAAGCAATGACTATGTCACTTGAATTTGGCACAGTCTTGTAATGGTTATAATCATCACAATTGAAGTCTGAAATCCCGTGTCATGTAGCATTCTAACAGGCTGGCAGTCCAATTTGCAGACTTGCTGTAAAAAGTATCTTTCTGATGTTAAAGGGAACATTTATCAATAATTATTAAACGGCTCTTCTTAGCTGTAGAATGCTCCATTCACTTGAATGGGCCTTCCCAACGTTCGGCAGTCAATTATTTTCGTGTAATTGACCGCTGCTAAGCATATTTGACCGTTGTCATGGAAAGTGACCTTTTTGCCTCTGATTCACATATTTCGTAGCACTCCGCACTCTAAAATCTTTGCTCAACAAGTAGTCCAGTCACTTATCACCCCAGCGTCTTTGGTTGCTAGGCGACGTCAGCTGATCTGTAGCCTACTTCATATCGGAAAAAATGTACTCCTAAGCCACTAGCATGATTGAGTTTCACGTTAACTTTAATATTTTTGCAAAATACGGTGATTTCGAGTCTTGGCAAAAGGCTGAGTTGTTGTCAACGGTCAAGAAACGAGAAAGAGAGGAAAGCAGCGAAGAGGGAGAAGCGAAACGGTGTCGGTTTGGCAAAATATATTTCTCTGCTGAAAAACACTATGAACGGGAACAAATAAACTGTAAAAAGACACACTGTGTGAAGTTTTTTTTTCGTGTTGGCAAGTAGCCGTGTAATAAGCAGGGCAATGTATAGAACGGCGGTCATTATGGAGAAAATAAGTCCCTTCAGGATGGATCAGGATCCAGTTCGTCCTGTCGGGACTTTTTTCCCGATAATGACCGCCGTTCTATACATTATCCCTTACTTACCATCAAATAATTGTTGTTTTTCAGATATGTGTTCAACTCTTGTGATGACTCCTATGGAAATCATTTTAAAAATGCATTTTTTATCAATGATACAGGGTCCAGTAATGTCTCTTAGTTGCAGCCTAAGGAAACTCTTCTGAATTTTGGTAACTTGTGACTTTACAAACCCCAGACAATCCAACTCTACTCTGTATCCTTTGAGTGCTCAAAAAAGCGTCTAAAAGGCAGTCCTACTCATTTAATGGGTGTTCAGCCATTGCTTTTTTTAACCAGGCTACACTTCCTACAGACTGTATGCTCAAACTGAATGAAAGGCAAAGTTGCACTGTGCTTTTATGTAAGCACTGTAAATATGGCTTAAAGTTGCAAGTTGCAACTACCATGCACAAGGTAAGATCTCAACCGTAGGTAGGGTTGTAAGGGAACCCTTTTGCAGGCTGAGCCTTTTCACCTTTGTGCCAACCACTAAGCAGCACAGGTTAGGCCAATTGAAAGACTGTAAATTGTCCACTGACATGAATGTGAGTGTGTTACGTGTATGAGTTGGCCCTGTGATAGATTGGCAGCCTGTCTGGGGAGTATACTGCCTTTCACCTAGTGCATGCTTGGAAAGCCTTACAGCCCTGAATAGTATGAACAGATAAAGACAATAGATGGATACAGCACTACATGCAGTAAATTCGGACAGTGATACATTTTTGTCCTCCAGCACATTGAATGTGAAATGAAAAATGGATGAATACGTTTAAGTGCTGACATCCAACTTATGTTGGAGGCTTAGCTTTTACATCAGATGAACTTTAAAGTCATTGCAGCAATTTCTAAATCTACTTCCTTGATTTCAGGACAATAAAATGTGTTGAGCAATTCGGAAGAAACTTAAATCAAATCATGATATGTACTTTTTCATTCAACCATGACCTGCAGGATAAATCTGAGTAGGAAAGTAAATGAGAAATACTTTTCCTTTCATCATTACTTTCATTAAGCAAGGCCCTTGTACCTCGAGTGCTGCGGCCAACAGATCAGGCAGTGGTTATACTGGGTGGCTTCCAGGTGTAAGTGTATACAGCCGTGTGTTTGAGTGATCATAGTGTTCCTGCTGAGCTCTTAGAGAAAATCCCCTGAACAAATAAAGGTTGAAATAAATAAATTAGTGTCTAAAGTCTAAAGCCCAAAGATATCAGCATACACTTGGTATCTTCCCCAGTGATGCCCTGCCAGGCTTGTGCTGCAGCCAGCTTCACTTGTCGTTTTATTTCTGCAAGTATGATCACTTGCATTGACAGTGGGTGACTAAACTGGCAAAAGAGGCACATTCCTCTGTTTTGGCCATAAAAAAAACCCTTGATTGTCTTGTCTGAATGTCATCGTTCACTACATTTACAGCTGAAGGTCAGCACTTTAACATCCTTTTTTGTTTCACTTTGATCCAGGATCCAAGACACAAAGCCAAAACAACACAACAACGTCTGTGTACTCATACTAACGGAATACACTGCAGCTAATGTACTGAGGTAACAATATAGCAAGCATCACTTCTGGCAGCACTGCCCAAACACTTTCATCCGCTTTGTTGCCTCAATCATTTACAGGCATCGTGTTGAAATGAAGCATTCAAATTTTAATAGCGTGCCTCTTCTTTATTTTTTTCCCCCCTTGCTGCTGGGAGCACTGCCAATTGCACTCAAAGCTGGCATCGTATCACTACTCTAATCTGTTATTCTTATGTGTTAAAAAAAAAAATATAAATTCAAAAATCCAACTGGCTGCATTTGGCTCAAAAGTTGTTTAGTTTAGCAGAAAATGTATGTTGTCCCCAAATATCACTTGGACCCTTGTGGCTCCAAGGCTTTGTTATGTAATGGAAAATATAGTGCTTTTGATCTGTGTGCCTTTGTGTGTCAATGTGTATTTGTGCGTGAAAATAATGTCCAACCAAAGATATAGCTGTGCATCTAAATAAACTTAGATTTATTTTCCAGTTGTTCATTTATGATTTTCTTATGTGACATTTGTAAAAACATATATTTTTTCAAAAAAAGAGAGGATGCCTTTGATTGATTGATGACATACAAAAACACACACATTTCTTGTGATGTGGTACTATGGAACAGCCACTGATATGCAACAGTGTTATTTGGCAACAATTTTTTTTGAGATTTTAACTGAGATGGCAGTTCTGCTGCACCCTCTAAAAGGAGTTCCTTTCGCTTTACAAAGAGGCAGCAGGATAAAAACTTTACTGAATGAATTATGGGGTGATGAGCTACAGCACAGTGTGGGATCTCTGGTATCGGCATACCGCAATTTCAAAAAGGCCTATTAATCCCCACTACCATCGCATGACCCACAAGAAGCAGCCCTAACAGTAGCTTGATCCATCTTCAGCACCCCCAAGAGAGTTATAAACCTTGTGTGCTAACAGTATGTGGGCGTGTGCACATTTATAGTGCAGGTTAGGCCAGCAGAGGTCAATGAAATTAGTGTCTGTGAATGTGTGTGGGGTGTGTATGAGTAAAAAAAAGCAGCAGCAAGCACATCTGTCAATGTCAGCCTCGTAACACATACACACACACACACAAACACAATAGCATGTTCTTATTGCTTCTTCTCTCACCTCTTCTAGCCTCTTGCTCTCCCTGTCTTGTTTTGCTACAGTGTGTGCTGTATGTCTGTGGCCCAGTGCCAATGTCCACCCACAGTATCATCTGTGATCCCTGACAGACTTTAATTATCATCACCTCTGTGTTCGGTGAAAATGTGAGAACAGGAGAGGTTTGAAATGCTATATGAGAAATAGATGACATATTTTGAACTAATGCCTGTCTGAAGCCACTCAGGTGCCATGATGTGATTTTTCATGCAGTTTGATAAAATTGATTGCACACAATTAAAAAAAAAAAAAAACAACTAATGATAGCCTGAATGTTATCCTTAACAGTGTTTCCCCCACGTATAATTCACTTTGACAGACTGCCCAGGTAAATAAACAGGCACCAAAGTATATCTGGCAACATTTAAGGATTTTATTGACCTACTTTTATTTTTTTCAATCCGTCCAAGAGAACATCATCCATGATCGATTAACTAGAGGGAAACCTGCCCTTCCTCTCCTGTCTACTGTCAATCACACATGCTATGCAGACACCGAGAGGTGCACATGGTTGTTGCGATATTAGTTTTGATCACCTGCATAATTAACAGTAAGCTTCTTTCATACACAGCTCACCTGCTGTTATGACAAGGGAATTGTGGGTAAAAAAATCCTACCGCAAGGTGTGTTTTTTGTCTGATGTTTTCAAAGCAAATAATGTTACTGGTAGAGAGTAAACAGATAGGAGAGAAACAGATTGAGAGGAACAAGTGATCTTTAAAAAACTATAAACAGCCATTGCTCCATAAACATTTTTACATTCTTTCAGGTCCTTTAATGTTTTGGGGTTTTTTTTACGATGATTTTGGACAGCCCCATAGGCAGTTCCTTAGCAGTTCAGTCTTCTGGAAACCGTACATAAAGGGCTTTAAAAAGTCCACCAGAGAGCCCTTTCCGATTTCACAGTGGGACACCCCTGAGCTCATGTGGACTTATCAGGAACACATGTCAAAGTCTTTGAGACCATGAGTGTGGACATTAAGTCTGGGCCCGTGTTCTTGGTTAAGCCTTGCTCAGTGAAACTGATTAACATGCTGAGAATGAAAAATACAGCAAAACTCCTACTCCTTTGCTAGACAGTTGTACTTCCACCCACTCGTTGTCCTCCTCCTCCCAACTCCTATCCCTTCCTCCTTTCTTCTTGTTTCCTAAAGCATCAGAGTAATCACCCTCTTTGTTTCCACTTCTACTGATCCAGTGCACTGATATCGATTGATATTTTTCTGATTGATTCTTGTTGTGCTGCTGGATTCAAACCCTTAGGTCTAGAGGTCTTGTCTTGATCTACCCACAATTTCCCAGTGGTGCTGCTCTAGGCTCAGGTGTCAGCCTTATCAAAAGCCTTCACACACATGTGCTTTGATCACTCACACCCTCTGACACACACACACACACAAATAAATGCAAAAAAAGCTATGCAAGTCACTCTCTTTCTCTCACACATCCACGCGCTTTGATCATCCACACACATACACAAGAACACACACATACACAACACTTTTGTAGTCCTACCTCTCACTGTCTGCATCTCATTTTCCTTTTCCTCTCGTACAACTACACATACACACAGAGCAGGGCTTTGGGGTGGCAGGGAGAGTACAGGAAAAGACTTCTAAAATGTCCTAAACTTTTAAAGTTGAGTTGCAGGTCTTCCAGGAGCTCTTCCAGAAACGTAAACAGAACAGTTTTAGTGAGTTCAACTTTTCAGAGAGTAGATTTACCGCAACAATGTAAATAACCACAAACTCTTGAGCGAATGCTAAATATATACTTTATAATACCGTATATGCAACACAGCTCTATGGTACCTTTTATCATGAAACTGATTTGTGTGATAGGAAAAGTATGTAATTAGCAAAACAATTGTGCAGTATAGGATTTGACAATTACCAAAATAATAAAAACTAATTCCAAGATCTCTTTCATACATCTCTTTCATACATGCAGCATGGAGAGAAGACCCCCAGTGTTCTCTCCAGTCTTCCAAATATTTCCAACTTAAATACAGCAGAATAAGGGTTACATGCCTTTATGACAGTCATTGATCACTTCTTCCCAAATCAATGACCCCCTGATGTTTGTTTTGATCATGCCTTTCCCAGGGCAGTGATGTTTTATTGGAATGTAAATGTCATCCTATCTACCCTCCTGTAAAAACCTCAGGCAAAGAGAATTGTCTCTCATATGACTTTCTGAGCTGTTCTAACACTAACACACCCCCACACATTAGGTGAAGAGGAAATCCCCTCACACCCTGATATGTTCTCAAGCATACATTGAATTCAAAACAATTTAATTTCCAACAATTTCAACTGGTTAGGTGCGGCTGCAGACGGACTTCTAATTCTCATGAAAGATGAGGATATCACGCAAATCCAGAAAATGACCAAAAAAGGTGATGTTATTGAAAAACTAAATTAAATTTACACTTTTTTAGATGCTCTGGTGGGATGAGCTGATGGTATCACATTGCAGTACTCTTTATTGAGCTTACTGTGCATGCGTAGTGGAAGTACAACCTTGTTTTTGGGCCAAAGTCACCTAACTTTTTAAGCTGTATTCAAAATATTTGACTGGTGATTCTATACATGCAGTTTTCATGTCCTTGTGTTCCTTAAAAAGGAGGTAATGGCTCTCTCCACATTAACTTAGATTCTGGTCTTATTAGCCCAGAAAAACCGCCCATGGGTATTATCAAGATGACTGCTAAATGGCAAGACTTAAATAAAAGCCAGTATTCATTATTAATAATTAATAACTGTGACAATATTGAATATTGAGAAAGTCCACATGATAAAGCAAGCATAATGGAACACTACAAGACATTAATTTCAAGACTACGACAACCCATGTCATACGCACCATTCTGCTGCTTAAAAAAATATATTGTTTTCAGCTACTAATTTATTCGAGTGAATTTATTTAAAGGTTAACATGCCAGTCCAATGAAATTCAGTTCCTACTGATTTTTAATTGAAAAAAAACCTGATAAAAACCAGATATTTTAAGAACTTGTCTTATGGACAGCAAACTGCCAAGAACACATTTTATCAGAAGGACAGAAATGCTGAATTACAGAATGCATTAAGTTAAAGAAGTTAGTGGAACAGGTGATTTTAGTTCTCTATTCAAATCAGCGGAGTGCTGAGAATGATTCGACTATGTTGATGTTGTGGTGGAATACAAATTCAGATCGGGGCTCACAATGCAAATAGTAAAAATCATTAAAATTCACAAAAGCATTATGCATAGCTTTTGCTACAAACTTTGCATTGCAAGTCACTAGAACTACATCAATGACCCTTGAGAAAGTGAGAATTACAAGGGTACTTGTTTTGTAGCTAAGCTGGAGGCTCTACTACGAGAGACTCTGTTGTGTATATGTCTGTGGTCACTGTCAGCACATGTGCAGCCATAGCTAAGCTGTTTATCTTGGTTAACACTACTACTGGCCAGCCCTATATATCTTGTTAAGCTCTGACTACAGCACAGTTATCAGCGACCCCATGTGTTGTGCTAGCTGTCATGAGAAATAACTCTTGGTCATGTATGATGTGCTTTTCCACTGCTGCCTATCAGCCTAATGCTACTGGAACCAGCAACTATGTGTAAAGTACACAAACTGGTACTAGCATTAGCCAGAGATCTACTACTTACACTCGACATGGTAGTGTACTGTTACAGAACTCAGAGTCCTGCCTTTTTCTTTGTAATTCTGGACTCTAAGCAGACACACACAACCAAATTTTGAAGAGAAAAAGCATTATTTATACCTTGTATGTGATTTGACTGAAAAATCATCATATGCGAACAGCGCAAGAAAAAAACTAGTGTGGAGTTCCTCTTTAACCAATATCACAAACATATATAAACTGTATTCAAAGATTGACTATTTAAGTGTGTTTGCTTGTATAAACATGAGTAGTGAACTGTGTGTGGTGTTTGTGTGTGTGTGTTAGTGCGTTTGTGTGAGGTCTTGTGTGTGAATACTGCCTCTAGGCGGCACTCTGTAATAGCTCTCTCTCTCTCTCTTTCCCTCTCCCTCATATACACACACACACAAACACACAACCCTATCAACAGTCACGGAGAATTCCTTCTTTCTCGCACCAGCTCTTAGTTACCATGGAAACCAATAAAAGAGCGGTTTAAGATGGGAGGTGTGTGTGCATGTGTGCGTGTGTGTGTGTATGCGGGAGAGAGAGAGAGAGAGAAGAGCGAGAGCCTGACTGAAATGGCAAGAGAAAAATATAGAGTAAATCAGACACAGACAGAGGAGGTGCGACGAAGAGAGAATGAGTGAGAGAGAGGGGATGAGAAACCAGGAAGAGAGAGAAGTAGTTACAGAGAAAAGGAAAGAGAAGGGACGGAAAGAGGAAAGTGTGTGTATGTGTGGTTTAGAGGGGTGAAAAGGAAGAAGAGAGGAGACAGAGGGAGTGTAAGTGGAGATGTATTATTTAAAGAGGTCTCACCCTGTCTAATGAGTTTGGTCTAAAAGCCCCAGGAGCTGCCCAAAGACAGAGAGACAGACCGACAGAGAAACTTCCCTAACTATGTGGTGAGAAAATCCAAAAGCAGCCAGATTACTGGGTAGGACTGGATTTAGTAAAATTCCTCTGCTTTGATTATGTTAATTCTCCTATAGTGTAGGTGACAGCAGCCTCGATAGATCAGCTCATATATCTGGGGCTCAGAAGAGGCCTGGGCCTGGAACAAAGTCAGGTCTGTGTTACTGAGAAGAACCATCTCATCCAATAACTAAGTAAGGCAACTATTTTTCAAATTTGGGTCAATCAAGAATGTTTATATTTAACCTGCCTGTACAACACAGTCTCTAAAACAAATTGTGAGTCAATGACAGTAATATTATGCTAAAATATTTCATTTTTTATATTGTGTGTATTAGATCTTAAAAACAGCAATTTATTAATGTTTTGTGCCATGGTAACAATGAAGCTGAAAGAAACACAGCTCGTGGGAAATCATGTTGAGATCAATGACACTAGAAAGACATGAATTAATTGCTTGATGAAGTTCAAGGCCTTTCAGAGTTTGAGATCATTTTTTATTTGATAGAGGACCATTATGTGGTCTTCCATTAGTGGCCTTCAAAATGTGAGTCAATACTTGGCATCTGTTCATAAATACATTATTTGTGGGCTGGAAGCATCAAAATATTACACTGAATCCATTTCAGCCATTATTATTTGCTAATGAACACACCATCTTTACGTTACCCACAATGGATCCACCGATCCACATTTTTTCACTTCGGATCCGATCCCGATACCTGAATTTAGATATCTACCGATATTGATACTATTTCAATACCAGAGCTCTGTTTGCTTTAACATTATCATTATCATTATTGTTGATTTATTCCATCGCAGCCTTCATATTACTTGTACTGTCCCGTAGAATGACAAGCACTTTTTCCAGAGGGCTCTCCCAGTGGTTTAACATCTTCTTAACATCTCTGATTGTGTGAACCCCTGCATTTTTTACCTGAATCAGTGACACTGGGCAGACATGTGAAGTCCAAATATCTGTAGTAAAGCTCAGGGCTGTAACTCCTTTTTACTTCTCAGCTAATTTGGTTGGCACTCAGTTGTATAGTTCAGGTAATGCAGTCTCTGATATTTATCTCCAGGATGGTAAACTAAACCATGGCTACCAGTGTTCAATCAGGCTGCAAAATTCTGCATTTTCACCACTGATAATGGTTGGTCATTGAGAATGATGAAGTTGAGCAACTTCTCGGTAATCCCTTTAGCTTCCACGTTGTCTGCTGGGAGTTTACCTTGCTTCTGGAATGACTCCAGAAGTGATTCCTGACGGCTCCTTTCATCTTTCTGCACCCTGGCTAAAAATTCCTCAAGCTTTTTCACATGGTGTTTTTTAAATGTTTAATTGCATTAGTGGTGTTGTACATCGCGAGGGAGTTTCCGCCTTTCTGAATAACGGCTTTGCAAACATTGCATTTTGCTGTCTTGCTTTGCAGTGCAAAATATTTCCACATAGAGGACATGGTGGCTAGCCACAGTGCTGCTCAATGCTAGCCTGCTAGCTGGCTGCAAACTGTGGAATGGACTTCCTGAACAGGGGTGTGTCTTGTAAATCTGTGTCTCATTGAACTCCACAAGGAATGCTGTGATCAACTTATGTATAGATCAAGTAACTGGCTGCTGAATGGTTCGACCAAATAACTTTGAGTTACCAGTGTCAGGGTAACCCCGCATCTGTGAAAACTGAGTGGGAGAAAGCTGGGAACAATGTGAGAATGTCATATAGGTCATCAGGGACTTGGGGATGAATGCCTCAAGATGACTGGTCCATCTAGTTTGATTGGTTATGAATGAGTTCCTGATTTCTAATCTAGGCAGCTGACTATCTAGATGGAAGCAACGCAAAATAATTAGTAGTGCACTAGTGATGGACTGATTAAAGTGATAACACATTCAAGACAGGAAGCTGATTTTTTTTTCTTATCTCACAATAAAACAACCGATATTTCTTCAAAAAAGGAAATCTTAAAATGCATAAAAAACAAAGTTATTTTCTTTTAAGGGAAATGAATCCTTGTTTTGTTTTGTCTGATGCAAGTGCAAAACAGATCATTACATCTTTGAGTAAAAAAAAAAAAAATCAAAGCTGAACAAAGGAGTAAAGCAAAGTGAAATTTCCATTTTTGTGGTTGGTTAATGTAATACATTTCAAGTTAACAAGTGCTGATATTATCTTAAAACGAACATGAGATAAAATGACTTGATGAGCTATTTTTTCTTGCTGTCTGTTATTCCTTGCTGTTCCTAAATAGCTATTCTGAGTGCAATTATCTCATCTGTATTCTCTCCCACCCAAATTTCCCCTCTTCACTGTCTCTCAGACTTTATTAAGCATAGCTTTCACAGCAGCCTTTTTCAAAGTGTTAAGAGGTATGAGTAAGTGTATATGTGTGTACATGTGTTTGTGTTTGTGTGTGTGTGTGTGTGTGTGTGTGTGTGTGTGTGTGTGTGTGTGTGTGTTTCCTCTGTACTCATTTTAAAATTCTTTCCTTGTCCTGCCACCTTGCTCTGTGGCTTATTTGAATCTTTACCCACATGGCACCATGCCAGGTCTCTGTCACTTTAGAGCTCTCACATATACACACACACATACATACACACCCACGCATACACTCTGAATGACAGTTTGGCAGGTGTCACTTCCTTGGCTCTCTGAGCTGTCAATCACTTAGACAGTTCAGCCCTCCAATCCCTGACAAACTCTCTGTCTCTGGCAAACACTATCGCTCTGTCTCTGTCGCACGCACACCTGAACACACACACATACACACACAGATCATCATCATACCAATCGTATATCAATCATCATTGTTTTGTGATGCTACCTAAATGAAGTACCATGGTAGTCACAAGTGTTGGGTGGGACTGCTACATTTGTTTTGAGGCATTTTTCACCATGATAAATAACTGACTGGCAACATGAGAAGAGAAAGAGGGACATAACATGCAGCAGAGATCCTCGGCTATAATCAAACCAAATAAATGTTTTGCCCCTTAATATTCGGTGAACAGGCCACCTGTAAATATTCAGTTGAGATGGCAGTACTACCTACTTGTATACCACAGTATACACACTATATACACTCCGAGGCCACTGTTCATTTTTGCCATTTTTCATATTTCAAAATTTACAGAGTTGAAAGAAATGTTACATTTTGGTGACATTGCAGTAAATGTGTAAATGCAACCGTAGGTATATTGCTGAGCAAATAGTAAAAGCTGGTGTAACACTGCAATGTAGTGGTATAATGTTCACATTAATGGACTCATGGTTCATTCCACTATGTGCATGCTCCTGTAAGCATGCAATTCTTTGTGTGTCTCTCCTACCTTTACAAGATGGCAGAGCCTTGTCCCACACAGGCTTCCCATCATTCCCCATGACACAGGTGATGGTTTCCCCGCCCACTGTTGTGTAGCCATGGTGGCAGTTGTAGGAGACCTGAGATCCCAGTTTATAGTCATAACCTGTCCGACTGGCGTTCATAATGTTGCCAGGGTCAAAACAGGCCTCCCTTGGTTTTTCTGTGGAGATTTAAGAGAAATAAATCTGGTAAGTTCATCCCATATCAGCACTACGAACATGCCACAGGAAGATGCACTGTAATGATTTGGTATTAATGTTAAATCTTCATGAAAAACGTATAATAGTTATAATAAATAGTTATAACTGACAGTTACAGATGTAGATCTCTAAAATATGCCTACATCCTTTATACAGCCAAAGAAAGCTTTTGGTGGCAAACTTGGGCCAAATTTGGTTGACTGGCTGCTTTTAGTTGACTCCTAATATAGGTCATATCCAGATATCCTTTCGTAACTACTTATGTATTTTCCTTTATGGAAGAGGAAGGACTAAATGACAGTATAAGAGATGTCGAGAGAAAGAAGATGAAACAAATAAAGAGTAAAAGATGAAAAGTCGACCATGGTCAAAAACTCTTTATGACTTGGCACTGGGCCAGCGTGTTTGCTCTACTGTGATCGCCCAATAACAATGAGATATTGCACTTGACAGTGGGAAACCGACAGACAGAGAGAGAGAGTGCAAGGGCAAGATGGAAGTGAAACAGGGAGATGATTAAGGTTGTATTTTAATTAGAGAGATGGCAGATGAAAGGTAGTGAATTAATGACAAAAGTACAGAGGTATGAGGTGTGAGGCAGCATGAGGAGACAGACAACAGAGAAGGAGATAATCTTTTTTTAATTAGAGATAAATGGAGTGAGAGAAATAAGAGAAAAAAAGAGTTTATGAAACTTGACAAAGCAAATCTGGTCTCTAGTCAGTTGAAGAACTAATCATCAGTTCCACATTGAGTCTAGCTGTTAATCACCCCCAGTCAAGCAACATCTGTAAAACCAGGATGAGTCACAATCTGTGGAAGTAAACAACTCATGGAACAGCATGCCCCTTCAACTGAAAAACACTCCTGTTGTACAGTAAGGGTGAAATTAATAGAGATGGCAGCTTAAAATATTATCCAATCTGCACAAGAAACTCCAGCATCAACATTTCAATCATACTTCACACAGATTTTTGCGACAATGATTGTTTTTGTATTTTTCCATGTAACGAATGCCTCCTGCATGTGTTTATCGAACAGCTTGGGCAGATTTACTGTAACAACTTTCAATTACTTTTAGTATCATGATTGGGACTTTTGGTGAGGTTGTTTTGTGTGTGTCTGTGCTTTTCTGCTTTTTTCTGCTTCCCACCCACATCAGCACCAGTTCAAATACCCTGGCCATCTCTCTACTCACGGCCAGATTATTTCGTCTCTCTGATGTGGTACATGGCCTCTTCGTTTGTGCTTTCTGCAGTCAAGCTCCTGTCTTGTGCTATATTGTTTGTTTCCTCGGTAACGTTGTCTCTCCTCAACCTCTCCAGTGAATGACTAGCTACCAGCTTCCAGCCTCCTGGCTGCCCTACCACTCAACCTCCAGCACCCCTGCAACCTTCCTGCATTCAACTGTGGATCCTCTGTGTTGTATCCTCCTGAGTCTCCACCTCAATCTCAGCCAAAGCCACTGTGAGTCTCCATTACCACCACCATACTTACCAAATCACTAACGTTAGCATCTGCCTGAGACCAAGCCTCACTACACCAGCTGAGCCATCTGATTTGCCGTCTTCCTCTGCCAGATCCAGAGCCTCTTCTTCTACCTACCAACTCTGCATTTACAATAAATTCCTTTAACCACCCAGTCCTAGTGTCTGCTTTTGGGTCCAACTACATTATCTGGTTCACACCATGACATATTGCTCCAACCTGTTTGTTGAGCAACTGCATTACTAAGTCAGTAGCTTAGTCAAAACATTCAAGAAAATGTTCAATTCAGCAAGTCTGCAGGCCCTTAAAAATGTTGTTAAATCTAATTTTATAAATACCAACTCTTAAAAGTCATTAAATTGGCTTATATTTAAAATAATTTCCATAATCACTCACCCTAATTAAATGTATCAATCCTTTAATTTCATCTGTCAAAGCTCCTGAAAGTCTGCATTTTTGATCACATAAATCTTTTAACATACTGATGAACCTGATACTGTAATTTTAGTTTATACTTAAACCTACTGGATGGCAAAATGTAGATTAATCCTACTCACTCTAACAGCCATATTCCTATGTAAAACCAACCTCTGCACAGGATCACACATGTACTACAGGATTTCATGCTTACCTTCATGCTTGAAAAAGAAAAACAGAGAATTCATCCAAACCAGTCTACTTCTGGTTAAAAATAATCTTGAAAAGCGTATAATTTAAGTGACTGATGCCTGTGGTCACCCTGTGATTGTAGGAACTGCTACTATTAACATGTCTCCAATCTATTATAATCATTTGCTAGTCCCAAAAATGCTGATGATGTTTTAAAACATTAGGTCATTAGACTTAAGACTTCCACCTTAAATATGGCCTTTACAAGGACATTATATCAAGGAAACTTTTTTTCTGATATAGTTACCTCTGAATTCGATGGCGAACCCAGACATGCCCAGTGAGGCATCAGATCTGAACGCCAGGAAGAGACTGTTACCACTGCTCTCTATGCGATCTGGGGCCTGGTTGCCTTGGAGACTTGCTAGTAACGGCCCGTTAGAGTCTTCCCCCTCGTAGATATGCAGGAAGTCGTAACTTGGCTCCATGTTGAAACTGGGGTAACAAAAAAAAAAAAAAAAAAGAGAGAGAGAGAGAAACTTGGGTTCAGGAATCCAGTGAGATTGATAGCGAGTTTGTTTGTGTGTGCCATTGTTCAAATTCTCAAACAATTAATCCAGCGATGTGTGTTCAATCCAAATGACTGCCAATTAGTTTGCGCTACGCTGTATTTCTCTTTTAATCATCTGCTAATCTTCTTACTTTCACTTTGAGGTGTCTGACATGTTTTCTGGATGTGTTTACTGCATTCAGTATGAAAACTTTTAAGAGCTGTTTTCTTTTTTCTTTTGAATCTAGGATGGCAATATAAAACACTGTAAGTACATTAATATTTCAGAAAATCATCCTGTTGTTGCATTCTGTAGGGGCATGTCACAATCTGTTTTGATCTTTATATCCTCAGTTTGCCAGAGAATGTTTGTGCGTAAGCTTTATACAAATGTGTGCCCTGAATTCTTTAACTCGCAGCCTGAACCTGTTTTCACTTTGGCAGCATCTTTTCATCTCCCTACACATATATGAAGATATCAGTTTTTGTACAGACATGTAGGATAGGACAACAAGTACACAAGGACATGAGGTAATACACAGTTCTGCAAAGAGAAATTCAAACAACATTTCCCAAGTTGTTAGGCTTTTAAAATAAACACAATTTATCTAGGTGAAAATGGAAAAACAAAAGAAAAAAAAGTTTGAGGCTCTTGATATAGAAAAAATCATTTTAATTGTTATCTAAATCATGAGATGCTGGTATACTAACAGCCCTCTTCTCTCATATGTGCTCTAAATGTTCTATCCCTTCCCTTTACTTTGAGACACGAACAGACAATCTTGAAAGTTTAAGGGTTAAAGATTTGTTAGTCACATTAAGCTGACAACAAAATGTATGATTGTTGAACTTATGTGAACCTTATGTCATGATTACCCAAGTCAAAATAAGTGTGAAGAATGCTCAAGTTTAAGCCCTGTGTTTATATCTGGTGCAGAATGGGCTTAACTGAACATAAGCCCCTTTTGCACTGACAAAGCATTAAAATGATCCGTGCTAATACCTTTTGCATTAGTGATACATTCTGGGTCTGAATGCTAAAGCTACTAAATGTCATAAAAAGAACATAAAGATCTCACTGAGCAGAAATGAGGCAGCATCATAACCTCTCATGACTGAACAAGAGTATCACAATGGTCTGATAAGAGTTCCGACTTGGCTGCAAACTCAGAGCAATCATGGGAAGCTACGTCTTTGTTTGGAAAGTATTGGATTGGACATTTTAAAATGTATTGCTGCAAAACAGTCAATACTCACATTACGAGAAGAATGCAGCTTGAATATGAATATAGTCAGTATACAGTACATTTACAAATAGATCGATTACACATTACCAAATTCACAGAAGAAACGAGACTTGTGCTTTGATTTGATCAAGAGTCACTAGTAGCTGGGTCAACAGCAGTCTATTTCAGCTGTGATTACTAGAATAGAATACAATAAATAATGACATAGAAGTTACACAACATACAAAAAACAACCAAAATCAATATAACTTACATACAAGTGAAACACACAACATTACTGTAAGATTGCTGTAAGTATGAAAAGCATCGCATGTCAGCAAATGAATATGTACTTAACTAGCAATAATGAATAAATGCAAAATAAATCAAAAGTAAAATAAAAATGGTCTAACTGTTACAACAGAGGGGAATTATCTTTCTAGCTGAAAAACATGAAACCAAAATTGGGTCATTTCTTCTCCTTTGGCAATCTGGAGAAAGTCCGCTCTTCTTTTATCTCATTTGCTACATTTGAGACTCAAATCTTCACTTTTGCTTCAGTCATAAGCCTCTAGCCACCATGACTTGTAAAATATTCACCACTGAGGCACAATCTTGAAACCTGAAATGCAAATAAACACTGCCCCGTTACCAAAAAACAAAACATGGAAATGGTCAGAAAAACCCTTTCATTTACTCATGAATTTTCTTTCTACATCAAGGCTAGAAAAAGTCTGTCTGCCAATGAACAGTATTTAAAATCTTCTTCAATAAATATATATATTTTATTTAAAGATGCATTGGAAGTCATTCCTAACTTTGAGATGATTCAAAAACAAAAAAAATTGGCTGATTGAAAGTCTGACAATCAGGAAAAATTTCAATTTGAAGCTACAGCTTTTAAAGATCACTTCAACACAAACAAAACATTCAGCTATTTTGGCTATGTTAAAACTGGATTCAACTGTAGTGTTTTAGGCTGATGTCTATTAGAGGGATGCTTTACGCAGTGAAATGGGTTTATTACCATAATGATCATCAACTAATTCACATCAGACTGATCTGGGCCTGTTTCCTGACTTTTGTTTCACCTTGTGTGGGGCCACAGTGAGTCATTCCACGTCTACACTTACAAATAAACTTGCACACAACTCATGAACAAAGTCCATGGAGGGTGATGCATTTTTAAATTTGAGCAAGAAGAAAAACATATTTCAGAAAATGCTTTGGGCTCCCGTCCATCCGTTAAATCATTAAGTTTGTTTGCCATTTTTAATGTTTTCTCAGGTATTTGGATAAACTTATTAAAAATTAACATCATCAGTGAGACCATTGCTCTGCCCTGATGTGATGCAGACACATTACTTCAAAGTTCAAGAAAAACACACATTGTGGTGTTATTTACAATCTGTTCAGAACACTGCCTCTAATAAAAACTTAATTTCACGTTGTCCTCCACCAACATGAAGAGCCTTTTATGCAGCAAATACATGAGAAAGGTCCCAACTAAAATCTTTGCTGAGAAACGATGCAGTCTAATTCAGAACACTTTAAGGTAGGAAACCAAACTTAAAACCATCCTTGAAAATGTCAGAAATACCAGCTGAGTGACGACGTTGACTCCACAGGCAAAGACAAACACCACACCTGATCAAAAATTTAGAATATATGTGTCAAAGGTAGTACATACAGGTAGTCTTTTACACATAGACCCCATTTAGCAGTATGTGATATATATCAGGTCACAGTTTCTAGATGAGGAAAAACACATGTTAATGTAAGGTAAAAATGTGTTCTGACTGGAATGTGCTCACACCTGGCTGGTAACATGCTGGGATATTAGGTTGGTGCAAATGCAATCAGTCCAACATGCTGTCAAGATATCTGTTTTTAGCTAACGGAAAACATAACTAGTTGTAAAAATTTAGAGTGAGGCTGACTGTCATGCCTTGAATTACCAACATCTATTCTGTGTCACAAAAGTTCAACAGAAGGCTGAGAAAAATGAAAACAATATGGGTGATAAAAACATAACAGAGTGAGAAAAAACAAGTGTGTACAATGGTGTGTGTTGCACTCGTTCTCGCTGCTGATCTGCCGTTAACAAAGCATATAATCTATGTAGTCACAGAGTAGCCTCCAAGCCAGATCTGTAAAATGTTGAGAAAAAAATGACACCTTTTTTTTCTACATGAAAGAAATAATGTTATGAATGATATTTAAGGATTTAAATTAAGAAAAAAAATGCCGTAGACAGTGTTTAACCAAGTTTATAATGTTACCCCTAACTCACTAACTTCAAAACAACATTAATTTTTAAGGGACTCTGGGGCTGATTTGCTGCCACCTCAAATCACTCACGCACAGGTTTTGCTCTGGAGGACACAGATTCAGCCTTAATGAGGTCAAGGATATTGTGCTAAAAATTAGAGGTGTGAACTCAAAGCTAGGATCGGCTTGTTTATTATCCGAAAACCATATCCTGATCCAGATCCTATTTCAATACCAGGTGTCAATGGGGTGACAGACAAACACAATATTTTACATTTAGGAGGCTTACCTTTTGAAGATAAGAGCAATGACAAAGTCAGGGTTCACTCTGATCCTCCAATCACACTCTTTCCCTGCGGGGTAAGGCTGGGGGTAGTTCGGAGACAGAATTACTCCAGAAGGCCCACTGACGTTACCCCCACATGTCGCTGGAGACACACAGAGAGAGGGAGAGAGAGAAAGAGAGAAAGATGATTACACAGCATTGTGCACGGGGTAATTTGAAAAGAGAATCACCCCTGATTGACCACTCATATTACCCCCCCAGGTAGGCAGAGTGGAATTGAGTTAGTTAGTGATGGGAAGTATGGCAGAGGTTGGTTAATAGAGACAGAATTACCCCTGGTGGACCATTGATATTGTTCTTTCACCCTCTGCACATGTAGCAGGAGAGAGTGAAAAGAGCAAAAGAGAGATAGAGAGAGACTGCGAGATTTAGTTACAGAGTGTAAGTCTGGGGGCAGTTAGCGGAGAGAATCACCCCTAGCGGTCCTGTTATCCCACAACAAGCCAGAGAGCAGGAAAGAGATATTGGCAAGAGAGACAGATAGATGCATTCAAGCAGCAATTTGGTGATGTGAAGGAAGAATTTGAAACATAGAGAGGTGTCTTGGGGGTGGCGGGTGGGTGTGAACGGATTATCAACAGTGAAATAGAAGTAAACAAAGGCATTAACAGCTGCAAATCACTCACAGGCAGACGCACACTTGCACACTAGACTATTGTGTGTAATGTTGGTTTAATCTTAGGAGCTTTTGAACACCCAGGGATTCACCGCCTGAGGTGAAAGTGCAGGGGAGGGAAGCACATGCAGGCTAAGCTAAGAGAAAACAGAGCAAGATTTAAAGCCCAACGTTTTATCTACAGTCATGCAAAGCATGAGGTCACTGGCAAAGAGTCAGAGGTAACATCAGGAACAAAGCACAATGTGTTTCACAGGCATGGTTACAAGGCAAATTACTGGTGACCGCACTGGAGGACTTCCTGATAGTGGTGGCTGATAAAGAGAGAAGGAGATGGCAACATAAAAGGAGGTTGTGGTGTCTAACAGAAAGGCAAATGTCTGCAGCAAGTCCTGCTACATGCTCCAGGAAAATTTACCAGCCTGCTCACACTGTTTACATCGCACCTTCAGCTGTGTCCGATGTCATACCTCATCCGAGTTCTTGCACGACTGAAAATCCAGTAGCCCAGGACAATTATGGTAAGCTCTGGTAACTTTCCTCATCCACTTACCCTGACTAAACTGACATCATATTTCATGTCCAAGACAAGATTAACTTAAAATAACGGTAAGTAGCTCATCAGCAGCAGCCTGCAAACAGCTGGTCGCAGAAATCTTTGGACATGCTGCAGGCTTGTCTTGTACTAACATGCTGAAATTTGCAGGTTGCACGGTGAGGACACTGAGGGGCTTCTTGCTTAATTACAGTTTGTACCTTCTATTTCACAAACTCTGCTATTTCTATATTTTCTTTAACCCTAACCCAAGAAAGACACCCTTCAAGGTTAGGCGTCATTTTGTTCCCTTAGTGATTGAGTCAAGTGTGTCAAGAGGCGGTGAGGAGCAAAATGAAGAAAGAAAGCACACCTGAAAGTGGCAGAGTGAAAAACAAACTGCAGCAGAATAGTGTGAATGAGGTGTGGATTGGAAAGTGGATGCTCACTGGGCTAGAAGCAGCAGGTGGGCCTGATAGTGGTGATAATAGGCAACATGCTGTGGTTTTGCAAGTTTTTTGATGAAAACAAAATGACCTCACTGTTTTTCCACTGACTCTGAATTCAGGATGTTTTTGGCAATCCATTTTGAATTTTCCTTTGAGCCATGGTTGTCGATGCTTATCCCAACCGACTTTCCTCTCAGCACCTGTTCAACCTCTCCTTGATCTTAAAGAGCATGCCTCCAGTATAGAAAACCATCTGATGCTCCAAGCAGCAGCAGCAGCAGCATCATTTGGGATTAGCTCACCAGCAAGCTTCAGTTGATTTGCCTCCAGAGAAGTACATCAGATGTGGCACAACAACAAAAGGGCACCTGAGGGACCTGCATTGTCATGTTTGCTGTTTACTCTCTACACATCAGACTTAAGATGCAATTTTGGAGTCGTTCCACCTCTAGAGGTTTTCATTCAATCTTCCATTTTTTGATGTATAGCTGGTTTATATTTCTTAGTTTTCACTTTTTAATAGAGTAATGCCCACCTACCTATACATGTTGGAGGGTCAGGCTGCCAGTAGAACCTGTTATCCATCCGCACACATGTGATGGTATCCTGGCCTTGCAGCTGGTAGCCTGGATCGCACTGGAACGTCATACTGTCACCCGGCTCCTTACTGTCCCCATATCGAGAACCATTGACAGGGATGCCTGGATCATTGCAGGTTGTTGCTGTCGTAGCTGAAAGTGTGTGAAAAACAGTCAAAAAAAGCAGATGTTGACATAAAGTAGACATGTTGACAGTAGATATCCCAACAGCCACCGCTGTGATCCTAACAACAACTGCAGACAAAATTCTATCTACTTGCTGGAGATACAAGCAATAACTTGTGCTCTACCTGAGTTAGTACCAGTTAGTAATAAAAGTTGATCATCCATCCAATCAAATTTAATCTAACACTCTCTTTAGGCTTTTTAATTAGTGGCTCCCCCCTCAGGCTAAGAAGTGGTATATTCGGGATTTGTGACAAGCTGCCTCTGTTTGTTGGGGTTTCAGTTGTTTGGTTTGCATTTGAATTAAAATATACTGCAGTGCTTTCATTGGATCAATCAGAGTTTGAAAACCAAATAAAGAAATGTCCAAATGCAAAATATCTTCAGATAGATTTACCACTTGGGAAAAACAAATCTACGTCATCTACCGAAATCTGAACAAGACAGCACTTGCTGCTGCCTGAATCCTCATCATGAGCTGGAATCAACAACTAGTCATGAAGCTTCAGATTCAGTGAAAATTATAGATGAGATCTCGACCAAAGCCCTGGCCAGAATAATAGAAGAACAGGACTGCATAGGCCAGCCTTATGAATTACAAACCACAGTGACCATACAAATTATCTTTTGAGCAGTATTCCAGCAGAATCCAGAATCACAGCAAAACACAGCATTAAAACATCACATTAATCATATCTTTCCCGGACAACACAGTATTTATTCCATCAGGTCAGTGGACAGATAGGGACCCAAACGCGAAGGAGAGAGGAACAAATTAATTTTGTGGTAACATCACCCCCTAAGTCACTCATTCACTCAATCCCCAAACATTGCTTTAAATGAAAGAGCGTGGTGGTAAATAATATTACCTTTGCTTTCGTAAAACAACATGGAGGTAAACATAAGGAGTCATTACCATAATAATGGGATAACAGTGCTCTGATTAGCATGTTAGTGAGCGCAAATATTTATTTTTCTGAATATGTGGAGAATGGAAAAAACATGAGAGACAGAAAGCAGAGAATGTAAATATTTATGACTGCATATATATATATATATATATATATATATGTATGTGCGCACCCTTGTGTATGCCGCTATCAAGTGGAGGTGTATTAGCTTGCACAGGACTTGCTGGTTATAAATGGCTGTGTGAAAATGAACAAACTCTAGAATGTTGTGTGTGTATGTGTGTACACTGCAGTTTCCTCCTGCTGTGTGTGTGTTTCTGGATGCTCTATTGTGAAAAAGGAGCTGTTAAGGTAAGACGGTCCCAACTATCTGCTCTCCCGCTTCCCAACTTTTCTTACTTAGTGTGACTGATCGATTTTGCCACTACAGTGGACTGCAGTGACTTTGGCCAATGATTCCAAGTGGATGGTGCACAGACATTTTTGAGTAGGAGTGACTGAGACAGAAAATGCCATCCCACATTTATTGTACAGCTTGTCGTTTCTTTAAAAAATGGGGTGAAACAACAGCAATACTTTGTGTTCACTGACATCTCTATGAGGAAATTTGGTGGGGAAAAAATATATTTTTACGAAATTGACCTACAGAGACAATCTGAGTTTTACGGTTCAGAGCCACTGAAATTTATGGAAACGACTTTGTTCATTAGCCTTTAAAATGATTCATTGCATTTATTTCTAGTTGCGACCAGCAGTTCTATAGGGCACTCTGTAGGAGGCTTAATTTTGGCATTTGTCAAACTTGTGTGTTTTTCTGTGTATGAGTATGCTTATGCATCTGTGTGTGTGTGTGTGTGTGTGTGTGTGTGTGTGTGTGTGTGTGTGTGTGTGTGTGTGTGTGTGTGTTAAACTAAATGTCTGTGTTCATGTCGGATTTAAGGATTTGCCTTAAACAAAAAGGACCATAACTTCTCAACCGACTCATGTAACAAACTTTGTAGAAAGACACATGGAAATACTATCTTGCTATGTCTCCTTTCATAACTAATAAATCTGTAAATATTTGTAAGAGGCATCACTGAACCAAAAATATATTCCTACAGTGGTCCACAAAATTGTGTCCAACCTATAGCAATTGCAACCTTCTAAATATGAGTCGGAAACATGCCATTGAGGTCAGGTGTTTGTGAAGTTGTGTGTAAATGCATGCATGAGGGGATGTCTGCATGTCCCTGTCGATGCTATTGCGAATTTGCACTTGTTATAATCATTTTTAGTATTTTCTTTTAATCAATTCATTTCCCAAAACTGTGTCTTTAACAAAAACATGTCACAATGCTGTCAAATAAGTAATTAAGCAACTTGATCCGAGCCCAACTGAGCTACAGGTTCTTCAGGACTTACTGAGCCTGGCTCCTAGGTCCCGAGCTATTTAATTTCTCATTTGATTCTAGCTAAGGGTTTTTTCAGAAATCCTGTTAAATGCAGTATTATTTCCAGATTAATTATCTCATAACCAATATTAAATGAGGCTTATAAAATAACTAAAAAACTATATGTGTGATGAGTCTGTTAATGAGGTAATTTACTTTCTAACACAGCAATGAGTTTTTGCTTCATGTGTGGATGTAGGGCAGACCACCCAGTTCACTGATTTAGTAGCATCGAGGGATGTTTCCTTGATCATGTGAATTGCAAGTATAACAAAAGGTCTACTTACTGGAGAATTGTATAGAAAATCCTTGCTTGCTGATGAAATAATCAGAATCAAACTGCAGTGTGAGTACGTTGAAGGTCGAGTGGATATCTTCAGGTAAGGCTGGGCCAGACCATTCTTTCAAAAGGATCCCTCCATCTGATGGCCCAGATGGACCATCCCAAACTCTGAGGATATCGTGGCCGACCTCAGTGTCAAAGACAATGAAGTGGAGGCTGAAAAGTACAGAAATTATACAGGAGATCAGAGATACAATGCAAACATTTACACCTCTTCTTTATAGGGTAGTTTTAGCAAAAATCTTGTCAACCATAAAACGAAATGAGGCAGAGCTGACAATACACACACACACACACACACACACACACACACACACACACACACACACACACACACACACACACAGGAATGTCAGCAGTACCCTCAAAGTATTTAGCAACACCTTCTTGGCAGAATGAATAATGTGATGAACTCTTCCACACAGCAGTGGCTTTGACAGTGAACATTCATCTATAATTAGTGAATATGTCATTCCCCGACAGTCTTGTGAGTTTTACCTCTATAGTATGTGTAGAGCGAGGGCTGTTCATCATCATAAATAATGCTATTACTGCATTACTGCTCCTATTAAATGTATGGTTAGCCAGTAAGCTTGACCACAGCAAAGCAACATTGCAGATTCTTGTTAATATATTTGCTATCTCATTTGTTTATGAAAAAAAAACAAAAAACTCCTTGCATGTTTCCCTTAAGCGGAAACCAAAAAAGTGCAGGCTACACTGCAGGCCATCATCATACTCACAGTGGCTTCAGTATACATCCAACTGCTTCATAATTACCTGATTGTCTTGCCTGTGTCAGCCTCTATAGTCCAGGTACAGTGAAGGTTGTTGTCATATGGAGCAGGATATCCTGGCGACAGAATCCGCCCAGACACTGCTCCAGTTATGTGACCTCCACACTCCGCTACAAGATAGATAGATAGATAGATAGATACTTTATTGATACCGGAGGAAATTCAAGCATCCAGTAGCAATAACAAACATTGAACATACATTGAACATACATACAATATCAAAGAAACAGTAGAAATAAAAATATGGAATTAAAAAATGTTATAAAAATGTTTTGTACAACTGTATAAAAATATAAAGTGATATTAAAGGACATATAGTGATATACAAGGACATGAAACAAAGGGATGATCATGACTGGGAACAGTCCCCCCCCCCCTTTTTTTTAACATCATTCAGAACACATACAGAACAACATTTTGATCTTAACCAAATGAACCAAACACACATAAAGGAAAGTGTGATGCTACTACACATGCTAATACTCATATTAAACTGGGCAGAGCAACAAGAGTTCAACAAAGAAGAAGACTGTAGATATTAGAAGATATTGTTGACAACTTGCAGCCCTTTGCTATAATTCAGTAGTAGTAGTATTAGTAGCTCTTGCTCTCTGTTTTTGAAAATTTGTTCATCCCTTCACAGCATCTCTCTCAATTACACTCACTCATTGTCTCACAAAAGAGATCTGACACATGTCCTGAGTTGGACCAGGCATATATAACACTGTCGACACTGTCGCTTGTGTTATTTTTGTATTGTCTTTAGGGGAGGGGAACAAGAGAGACAACAGGAAGCTGGGAGCAGAATTGAACTCATCATGGTAGAACATGGTACACATGGTGCCCCATTGAGCCAGCAGATTGCTGATGATTAGAAAATTGTTTGGTAAAGGGGAGGTTTCATATCAGTATGTGCACTGTATGTGCGACTTAAGAGGGAACCATTAGCACAGCTCTGCAATCTACAATACCATGAAAACCTACTGTTTTCGAGTTACCCTATGCAGAATGCACACAAATACACATTCACATGAACACAGACAGAGTAGAAGATAATGACACAATCATACACAAGACCAGAAACATACTTCCGCAGTGATTCAAGCACATACACACACATGAATGCATACACCCACAAGACAACCAGTTGTTTCAGCCCCCGGTGATAGAAAACATAGGCAGGAGGCAACTACTCTGCTATGTTTTATCATGAAAAACAGGTAGAAAGGGGAAGAGACACAGATGCACAAAGAAAGAAAAAAAAATATTTAAAAAGCTGGAACGATGACAAAAGCATTTCCTGAAGACAGAGAAAGAAAGAGAAAACATGCCCACACATATAGAAAGGAAGATAGACAGGTTTACTGTGTGAATAGAGAACCAAAAAAAGGGACCAAAAGAGTCCGAGGCAGACCAACACTGGGTTTGACTCGATGTGGGATGGTAAGAGAAAGACAGTATATAAACAGCCTGAGGCAATGCCACCTCCTCATCTCAATGCTAGTACCTG
The DNA here is from genome assembly GCF_904848185.1 of Acanthopagrus latus. Lineage (NCBI taxonomy): Eukaryota > Metazoa > Chordata > Actinopteri > Spariformes > Sparidae > Acanthopagrus > Acanthopagrus latus. The sequence continues at coordinate 25,068,162 of NC_051042.1, forward strand.
CAGATATGGGACAGAGCCAGACAGACAATGTAGGAGACAGTCGGAGAGGCAAAAAGACAAACGCCCAAACAGACAGACAAAAAAGGAGGAAGATACAAAGGTAGCTATAGAGGTAGTTAGCCCACAGCTCTGCCAGCAAGAATTCTCCTGGTTGCTGGCTTACCTGATATAAGGCAGCAACAGAGCAGTTACAAATTAATGACTGACTGCAGAGGTACAAAGGGACACACTCACACACATTCAGCTAAAAAAACGGATACTCATTCACATTCATACCCACAAATACATTCACTGTGCACACCTATGAGTGCGCACTCTTTTTAGTTGCCATTAGCAACCACATCAGGCTACCTCAGAGAGCTCAGGTGTGCTGGCAGGTTAGAAAGACACAGGTTTGGCCCCGCCAAGGGAAATTCCAAATTAACATGTGCCAATTACCCACGTCTACCCAACAAGGTAGAAATACTTACAGGGGAAGAGCTTTAATTTGTAAAATATGCAAAGCCACACAATATTTATGGACAAGCAGGAATTATAGACATTAAAAATGGCAAATTTGTTTCAGGGATTCCAAACCTTGGAACAATACAAAGAAATAAATATTGAGTTTATGCTTCACTAGTGGCTACTGAATGGCAATCAGGAATAGGAATGGCCAGCTGTACATGCAGTGCTGCAGTTAAAACACAAAGCAGCTTTCACAGGTCCATAAGCAAAAGAAAGGAAAAAAAAAAAATCTACTGTGTCAAAGCACCTGAATCATTTGGCGCACTTCTCTCCTACCTAATTAAGAGCTGCCAAGTGCCAACTAAGGCTAAATCTGCCCTCTGGCAGCTTTTCTACCTCAAAACCTGAGAATTATTAAAATATATGCTTGATATGCCAAGTCAGAAACCTTTATTTTTGTCATTTTCACTGTCTGAAAAAAAAAAAAAGCCTAATATTCTGAGATTGCAAGGCAGCAGTCACATAGATGGCTGATTATTACATTGTGCTTGAGGCAGTTCTCATCATTTTCTCAATGTCTTGCTCTTTCAACTAAAATTTCAGATGACTTTTAAACACCATTAAAGTTGTTTTTCTCTTGCCTGTTTCCTTTTACGTTTCCTTTTCCTCCCTTGTTTGCATGACATATGCATTAGAAACAGGCTAAAATTCTAAAACTCACAGTATTTTGTTGTTTTAACCAGCTGCATGTATGATTGGCATTTAATATCCTTAGAATAAAACAAATCATCACTTTTGCTGTCACATGTTTGTTAGCTTTCTCATTAAACTTGAGTCAAAAATGATCTAAAATCTGACTCCTATTCCCAGATTAATCCTTTTCATAGTTAGTCATCCTATCACAGTTAGTCGGGGTATATAGTTAACTGACTTTGATGAAAAAGTGTAAGTGTAAAAAGCAGGCAAGAGAAGTTAATTATAAAGAAAGACAGGATGCAGCCATCAAATTTTGGATAAATCAATATTGTTTTTACATCACCTCACTTTCTAGCATCTAAAAAAAGTCTCCGATAGAATTTTCTATTTATTGTGCATGCTGAGAATAGAACAGAAAGCTAAGGCTCCTGTCAGAGTCTTTGGCATAAAATACTGCGTACACCTTCAGGGTACAAGAATGTAGTCTGTCTTACATTAAAAATGCATCAAAGTTCAACTGAGACAGTCATCCCCTTTTTGCACCTTAACCATGCCATCCTTAAAATACACAGACTCCTGGCGCAATAAAATCTCATGCCTGATGACATCCTGTGGTCTGAGCGCAGACAGTCCTGTGTGCACAAGTTGATGGATCAGAGAGAGCATTTTTTTGAGGAGAAGTGTATTAGTGTGACTATGAATATTCCCATGGACTGTTGAATCAGTTCCCCTGCCCTCTTTTCAAAGTATGCACCTGTATTGACTCAATCACTTGTTCACTCACTCTCTCTTTTGAGTCATCCTGCTCTTGCTGGTGTTCAGAAACAAGTACGACTAGCATGACTCTTGCCTCTCCCTGCTATATTTCTCATTGAATTGAAGGGAAACAAAAATCACCAAGAGGTTAATAATTCAGTTCTTGTAGGTCTGAATTATTGATTTGCAAAGAACCTACACATGTGTTGGCATACTAACCGATACAGGAAGGTAGTGCTTTGTCCCAGACACGTCTGTCACCGCTGAGGCAGGTCAATGTACTGCTGCCATGGAGGCTGTATCCAGGGTTGCAGGAATACAACACAAAAGTGTTGGCATAATGACCATCATCCTGGATCTTATAGCCATAACTAGGGACACCTGGCTCCTCGCAGCGTACTAGGTCAAAACCTAGAAAGAGACACACACACACACACAGAAACACACACAAAGATTAGGTCTTCCTGTCCATGCAGTGAGACAATATTGCATAAATGAACAGTGTGACTCAGAGCAGTTTTGGACAAGAGAACAAAAGGTCATACTATTCTCCTCCTGAATCCCACTACTCCCTGCAGAAATTTTGAGTTTAAATCACTGTTACTGCTGAAACCCTACATGACAGCTGCAGAGTGAGCTCATCCACATTTCTACTGAGTCAAATTGTACCCTTGTTTTTGATATTTAAAAAAATGTGTAGGTTTTCACATTTCACACACAACACAAATAAACTGTACACCTGAATGAGCACACTGCAAGGAATGTCTTTGTGTTTGGAAGATAACAAAGACCAAGAATGTTCTAAGACAGATGGATAAACAACACTGTCACAAACTTATTTGCAATCACTCAGGCAGTTATGAACAAAATGCCCTCAGTCAATTCAGAAGCGTCCAGAGATGATATGTGATGGCCAAAAACAGTGCATCGCTTGCTATCATGAACCGTTTTACCTTTGATCTTTGGATCTGTATAGTATATGAGCCAACTTACTGAAAAAAATATCATATAAAACCTATAGGGATGCACTGATGTATCACCCAAACATCTATTTTAGCTTATATTTACCTTGTTGACAACCAATTAAACATCACTGTCTGATCATTGATTTCTTACCGACTCATGATTTCCCCACCATAACTTTCTACGACTATGTAGGGACTAAAACATTTTTTTTAGCATTAAATATGTAGTTGTATTGGGGGCTAAAAAGCCCTTTGAAGCATCACTTTTCACAAGACAATCTTTTTTATGCGAAATAAGGATGTATTAGAGGTTAAGCCTTAGGCTTAAGGCTCTTCAACTAGCTGTGAAACATGTTATATGATAACTGATACATCAAAGATTCTGTCATGACAAATTAAGACTTTGACTGTAAAGAATCTGTGGGTATCTTTGTTAGAGAGTGTCCCTTAATAATTCTATTCGACAACAGCAATTCTTATCAATCCTCCTGACTGTTGAGCGATGTAATTATATTCAACACAATGCCTGCTATTTGTTATTCTTTGACAGAATCAGGACACAAAATCAGAATGCACTCATTGTCCAATCACAATTTACTCTTCCATACGGCCTTGTAATAAAATCTTTTACATGGCCAACTTTTTAAGTGAGCTGTCACTACAGTTGAGTGAGGTGTGTCTATGATATTCTGTCTGCCCTGCATCCATCTCTGTAAAACAGCTGCATCTCACTTCCGTCAGCCTTTCTCATTAATGTCTTAAACAGATGTGTGAAGTCTTATTACTCTATTAAAATAGCATTTAACACTGTGTAGTACTAAAGCGGTTTTATTTTGTCCCCAACCCTACTTGAGAAACCCTTGCCACCTCTCTTGCTCAGATGCTTGTCTCTCCTCTCTCCTATTTAAACCATCAATCAATCTTTCTTATCTATCAGCTTTGCAGAAGGTGTCACCTTCTCCAGTTTAATGACTTGGAGATTAACGGCTGTCTAAAGGTTTAACTGATATACAGGACATCCGTCTAGCATCCATATGCCATCTACTTTCATCCGTCTGTCCCTCCGTCCAGTCGCTCTTCCACTCCAGATGTGTCACTTTCCCACCTTATTTTAATGACTTACAGATAAACACTCCTCTAATAGCCTCTTTGACTTACACAACAGCTGGTCTCGCCTTCTAAACAGACTCTCTTTAAAGCCTTTAGGATGTGTGTGTGCGAGAGAGAGAGAGAGAGAGAGAGAGAGAGAGAGAGAGAGAGAGAAAGAGGGTGTTTAAGTATATGTGTTTCAAGCATTCATATGCTTATTTCCTTTTTCTGTATGCTTAGCATATTGGCTCTGGACTCCACCTTTGAAATTGCTCAGAAAAAAAAAATGTTGATCTCTTTTCAGCTGTCAGATGATTAAAAAAAGGAAAAGGCTTGGTAATTTGCTGACGGGGAAAGACTAGTCTTTAGAGCTTTGTAGTACATGACACCTATTTTGCTGTGGATTGAACAAGAATCACTTGACTGAGGCAAAGGACAGATGCAGGATATATCCACGAGGGCGATCTACCACAATCACAACCACTTGAGTTTTCAATTATAAACATCTACTCGTAAGGATCTTCATGAAGAGCTACTCAAAGTTTAATAAATCACACTTTTTGTGCGTTTGAGTGCGAAAGTGAGAGATGGTTTCTTTCTTTGGCCATACTTAATAAAAAGAGTATGGTTGGTTGGTGTCAGTAAATATTGATGAAAAACATTCTGCATTGCTGTATTTCTTAACAGTTTGTTTAGATTTCTCAAACAACTCACTTGTGTATGTGAGGCGGAAGCCCTGATCAGTTCCAGAAGCGTTGCTGTTGAACTCCAGCCACAAGCGATTGGATGTACTATTGATGATATGACCCATGATGCCATCACGTGTAAAGTTGCCAAGGAGACGGGATGAAGTGTTCTCTCCATCATACACCTATCAATCAAAACAAAGGAACAGGACCGCAGAGCATGAATAAAAACATGAGTGAAAAGGTTTGTGTGGTTTTGTAGACGCTTATGGGAGTGCACGTCTACCAGTTATGGTAATGAGAATATTGCAGCGCATGTGTTCACAGTGCGCTGCTGACCTGGTGTGGTCTGCAAACAAAACATGGAAAAAAAAATTTAGTCAGTCTTGAAACCAAAACTGCAGGGTGCTGCTGCATTGCCTTTGCTTCCTCCTCTGCTTGCCAGTCAGTATGCAATGATGAAAAAAACACAACATCACTGTTTTTTAGCAAGAATTCTACTTTGCTTGACTTTGCCTCAGACTGCACCTTGTGAAACATCTCAAAAGAGAGAGCCAATGTGAGGTTTTACTGGGCTAACTTAACCAAGAAAGCCTATATTTTCAATGAAACAATTCCAGAGTATAAATAACCAAAACTTTAATCATGGTTGGTAAATAAACCTAATACATTAACTAAAATGTTGTTTGCACCATTCAAAAGTGGTGAAGTGTTCATGAAGTGAAACATATTCAATATCCTACTTCCAGATTTGCAGTTTAATCCGTGTCTAGCACCTGTGGGAAGCAGCAGATTTGAATATCACTTTAATTTGTGTATTGGCTGAGGATATACTGCTCTTCTCAATGAAATTTAAAAAGGAGCTTAATCACATTTGAGTTTGACTCCAGCTGTGATACGTGTTTCAAATTTGTGTTCATTTTTTTCAAAATATGCTGCCCAAGAGGACTGATGTTAGTGTTTTTCCTAGAAATCACCAGTAAAAGCCCTAAGTCTCAGGATGCATGTTCTCCACTCTTAAAAAGGCAAGTCTGTGTGTGTGTGTGTGTGTGTGTGTGTGTGTGTGTGTGTGTGTGTGTGTGTGTGTGTGTGTGTGTGTGGGTGGGGTGGGGGGGGGGGGGACTGGTTTGAGATGCCGTCATGCATATTAGTGAAGTTAAAAATAGCAGGAGACTGTTAAAAGGATGAAAACAGGATGGATTAAAATTACAGCATAAAAACATCATTTGGTGGATTAATATTGCAGGATTTAACTGTAATTCCCTATGTTGATCGCATTTTTCTTTTTGAAAGATAAGAAACTGATGATAAAGTTAACATTTCAGCTTTCTGGCTCAATTCAATACCTCTTTTTGGTTCTCACTGTTTGCACTATAATGATCTACCTGCAACTGTGTACTCACACTGGCAGCAAAAACAAGAGACAAAACAGCTGGGGGTCATTTATTTCACATGAGCGTTGCGAGACAAGTAGATACGGAGGGTGGAGTAATGGCTCCCAGAGAGATCTTCACAGTTTGGCAACACAAGGAAGTCAGGAAGAGTTTAACATATAACTACAAATATCAAACAGCAAATAACAAAGCAACCAAAGGGTTGATGTGCACCAATCAATACTGTAGGACATTCTTTGTGTTTTAAATATGTTAATTTTCTTAAAAACATGACTCAATCCACAAGATGGCTCAACACAGCACAGCAAATTCAGTTAGTTGTCTGAAGCCAAAGAAAGCCAACATACATGCAAAAAAAAATGTAAATGTGCTAGTTGTCTATTAAGCCATATTTTGAAAAGATTGTCTGCAACATCCTGAGCACATGGAGCAAAGTAGGAGATTATGCAGCAGAGGATGTGAAGATGCATTTATATGAAAGAAAAAAATATGATTATCTGAAAATGACATGCCCTCAAAATGATGTAAACTTGCCAACATTGACATAATATATGCCGAAACATGGTCCTATAACTTCCCAACTCTGGAAATTTAACTTACGTTTGTCTTTGCCCTCTTGTGAATGCAGAGGAGAAGTAGTAGTTGGTGAGGGGCAGTCTACTTTTGACTGCAGTTTGGAGGTGAGAATTAGGACTTAGATGCACCTGATAGCAAATACTATCTCACAGCCAGGATATAAATGTGAACTGCTCGTGCTTATATTTAGCAGCCTAAGACATTTCCAAAGATTGGTGGAGACAGGTCTGCAGGTGGCAGGAATATCAAAGGAAAAGGGCTAAGGGGATGCAGTGTTCTATCTCTACAGGCATTACCAGTCAGTGGAGACATGTCACGATGTGAAGTAAGACCTACAGTATGTTGGAGTGTGTGGTTGCGAAGGAAAGCATACACAGGAGGAAGACAGACAGACAGACAGACATGGCCAAGGATAGAATGTAATTGAGCAAAAGCTTAAAAAAAATAATAAAATACAAGATGGTATCACAGTATCTGTAGCCTTACTCCCCCCAAATTAATTTTCCTTCCCTGCTTCTCATTCCAGTTCTAACTGTCAGTGTACCCCAGTTTTGCATCTCGTTGTCTGTCTGTCTGCCTCTCTTTCTTTCTTTCTGTCTATCTTTCTCTCCTCCTCTCTCTGTTTTAGTAAAACTCAGTATGGTTAATGAAAAGCCCTGCGGCTCATAAATCAACATGTCACCATCTGCCACCCCTCCTCAATGTGTCTGTCTGACTCTCCCTTTTCCTCGGCTGCTCTCCTATCACCCCTATTTTCATAGAACAATTCCTTCACAACCTGACTCTGTTTCTTTCTTGCCCTTTCTCACTTTTTTTCCTTCAGGGTTTTAGTACATCTGAGCAAATCCGGTCAAGCACTGTATTAGAGGGCATTCTTAGGCAAATTGAGCTTGGTTAGGCTTTTCTTTAGCTGTGCCAGGATGAAAACCTTAGCCAATAGCAAAAGGAATTGTAATGAACTGTTTCATATGTTACAGGAGATTTTAGCCTGAAGCTTGCTGAACAGTCAAACAAATGGTTTGTGTTCAGAGTATTCTGCTGCAGTAACAGGCATTAGCTCCATTACCGTTAGCCTGAGGAGTGGCATGCTAATTGCTAGCCTAAGTGGCACTTTAGGGCTTTCCCTTCAGTTCATTATAGTTATGCTTTCTGCTAATTCTTTGGGAAATTTATAATTAACAGACATGCTGTATATTGCTTGTCACAGCCCTTATAAAAGCTAATTTGTATACCATTGAATCGTACAGATCATCACATCATGCACCTGCTATCTGTTGCATAATTACGACTTTTCACATAACTAAATTATGCCAGTATCATTAATTTCAAAATGAAGAATGCTATGGAGGAAAATGTGCAAGAGTTGAAAACGGATTGATTTTACAGTTTCGTCTAGATTATTTGTGAGAGCATTGCTTTTCTGAGGACCTCACCACTGGTACAGCAAAAACTGAAAAGTCTGGTCTAAGCATTTAATAGCAACTGTAAAGTATTTATACTCTGATTAAGTGTTCAGATTGTGTGACTGGCTCTCACTGGCAAACAAACCATTTGCCATTATGTAGGACCCTCAGCATCAAGACTGAAGCCAAAATCTAATATTGTTGTAAGCTCCATGTGGAACGTGTTAAACAACATTCTTGCAAATCAGTCTTTGGGCCTCTCGTTACTTTTTAATTGCTATGTTAGCATCCAGCGTGCCCTCATTAACTTGTGTGATCTCCAGTCGTTCTCTGTGTTCTGTCTCTCTGTTCCTCTTATTTTCTGATAAGGAATCAATTCACTACAGTAAATACTATGTCGGGTGTCTTGTGAAGAACAGAATCATAGTTGCAAAAGAGCCAATGCCTTCCTCTGCTCTCCAGTCTTTGAAGCTGCATCCTTATGTTGAATCACAGGGATGGTCATATAATGGAACATGCTGGAGAACTAAGGTGCAGAAACCTTCTTATGGCTGGATCAGCTTCTCTTCATGGCTATTGTCTGAATTAAGGCCATGATGGAATTTACTGTACAAGCAATATTTAAGCATGTTTATGTTTGTTGGGAGTCGTTTTCCTTTCCTTTAAGGGATTTTCCATGTTTTAATACCTTTCCTACTTTTACAATGATGTCACGCTTCTCTAAAAGTCAGGGGGAACCCAGCTAATACAATCCAACCACAGACAGGCTCAGCCAATGCTCTAGGCCTAATACTGATAATACACTCTAACCACATACTGGCTTAACCATGCCCTCAGGCCTAATACTGCTAAGAGACACTGTGAATAGAAGAAGTCTTAGACGATGTCTGTCGGACAGTGTCAAGACTGTAAAACAGCTCACACAGCTGCTCCTCACTGACTCTGAAGTGGGCACATGCACTCAAGAGAGGACTCATGAGGAATTACAAGCCTGGG